>NC_056726.1:596517005-596577005 GCF_019279795.1 Protopterus annectens
TCACCCAGCAGACTACATAGTGAGGGTTATTCAGAAGACAGTATGTGGAGGTAGTGAAATATTTTAGCCTGTCATGCGGTGCTGTGATCCTTTCCAAGCACCTTTGTTGAGCATGTTGGATACTTGGCAAGGAGAGCTGGGGTGCAATTATTTACTAAGTCAACACTTAGAAATCACAAAAAAAGTTTGTGTAGCCTCTTTCAAAAAATAATCTACAAGTAGTCACCCCAGTTATCTCCACAATCACATTTCTCAGATGTCACCTTTCTCTGACAGTGCTTCCTATAATATTGGCTACACTATGAAATCACAGTTGATGTGGCGACTCAGTTCAACCTTTCATTTTATCTTTTCTTTCTCCATACTTTTGTTACAAGAAGCTATATATATATATATATATATATATATATATATATATATATATATATATATAGGATGTATGTGGATGAAGTCACACACACACACACGCACAGACACACACACACACACACACACACACACACACACACACACACACACACACACGCACAGACACACACACACGTGGAGGTGGGGAAGTGGCTTGTTCTGTTGAAGAACATTTTTTCGAGCTTAGGTGTCAATCCTTAAGGAATGATTAGTTTACATTTGAAGAGATGGGGTTAAATTATCATAGTAGAAACTTCAAACAAGTCATTATTTTATTCTGCAGTTATTAAAAAGCAATAGAAACAGTGGGCAGTGAAGAAGCAGGATAGAACTAAGTAAAACAGAAGGAAGACCTACTACCCCTCCAAGCTGTTCAAATGGAGAACAACAGAAAAGTCATAGTATGGGTAGAGTAGGAGAAAACAAATGAAGCAATGTGGATCGATAGAGAAATAATACGGGAACTAAAGGGACCGAAGGATACAAAGCTCGATGGCTGAAAAAAATGTATTTCACATTACTGAAAGAACTGGCAGGGTTGGTTAGGGGATTCGTTGTTTGATCTGCTCATCCTGTCACTAAGAAAAGGCATAGCATCAAGGACCTGGAAGATAACAGTGAAGGTACCACTGCAAAACGATATGTTAAGAAAGCAACCATAGGTAGAGAACAGCCAGTTTTACAACTGTCCTTGTCAAATACATGTTGAGGATACTGAAGGGTAGGCTAGAGGGATTCCTGGTGAACCATGGGCTGCAAGGTAGATATCAGTATGTGTTCATAGACTGAGATTATATCAGGCTAGCCTGATTCAGCTGTGTAACTGTGAAAGATGCTATGCTTAACAAGCCAGATCCTGTGAACACAGTATAACTTGATTTTAGCAAGGTCTTTGACAAGGCTCCCCCAGAAGACAAAAATGGTAAGCTGGGTGGAAGACTGGGAAAGTGACGAGGCACAGAGGCTGAGTATGAATGGTAAACTGTCTGAAATGAGCAAGCTACTGAATGAAATTCTACAGGTTCAGAGCCACACAATTGTTACACCAGACATTGTAGACGGAACTCAAAACCAAGTCCTGTGGAGATGATATAGAGCTCATGACAGCAGCCAGGGATAGAAGGGTTTATCTTAAAGAGGGACTTGGTCAGGTTGGGAGGCTGAGTGGCTCACTGGTCATTAAAGCTCAGAATGGGCAATTGTACAGTGATGCCAAATGGAAGTAAACACCAGGGAATGGTATATAAAAAAAATGGGATGGAATACTTTAGTCAGGGTAAGCTTCACGTGTTCTTAAATGGAGATTAGGTGATAGCCATTACCAGTATAAATCACAAACAGCAATATGAAACAAAAAAATAACAGAAGCAAAGGTTACTATGGTATGGTGCTGCATAACTGGAGGCATCTTTTGAGGGATTTGGTCCTCCTTTTAGACTATGTTTACACCACAGCCTGAACGACAGTTTATAGTTCTGAAGCCATTCATAAAGAAAGAAGTTAAGATGGTTGTGAAAATATAAACAAAGGCCAAAAAGATGGCAAGAAAATGTTTGAGATCAGATATGAGGAAAAACTACAAATATGTGGTCTGTTCTCAAAAAGAAAAGAAACAAATGGTATGCTACTGTGATCAGAGTGCACAAAATTCTAACACAGAAAATGGAGGAACTTGCACTGAGAGAAAGGGTTAGGGTGGGAGGGACACCAGTGGGAAAGAATGGTGTCTGTCAAAATTCACTCTGGAGAAAAGGAAACTTCTCAGAGAGGTAATATTAAACAATATTTAGTTCAAGCACACTGGAATGAGCAATTATAAGCTGTGGTAGAACCAGGAAATCAGAGCAATGGAAACCAAGAGTGAACTTAATCAAATTCACTAAAGGTGAGGGCAAAATAAGGTCAAGAGTATTCAATTTCAGATGAGTAAAGTCAAAGAATTTGGGCTGTTGCTCTGTGGCTTGTTAAATAAAATGGGGGGGGGGGGTACCTTTAAATAAAGAAAGCTGACTCGACCCACTTGTGCAGAGGCAAGGCATCTTTCTGAGCTGCAGCTGACCTGAGGCCTTCAAGAAGATCAATTTACTAAGGAGGTGACTGGATGTGGAATTGTGAAGCTATCATTTGGCACTGTTTGCATGGAAAGAAAATGTAGGTTATCTTGTCAGCAATGACACCACTGGTAGACAGCAGGCAGTAATAATGGCAGTTATGTTCAGAGTTAATAGGAAGGTATAACAATCACTTAAGAGCTGTCTACAGAGCTCGCACATTCACAGCTCACTGAACTTCATGTCTACTGAGGGATTTTAATAAACAGAACAAATCTGCTTTTCTTCAGTGCGCTACGTGCAGAGGCTGCAGGTATTTGACTTTCAGCTCTATTCCCCCCTCAAGGGTGTCAGCATGTAATTTTTCATTGCATTTTTAAATTATTCCAGGACACTGTTCTTCCAAGTGATTGATAGTGCACTAACTGCAGTGCTCAACTGATACTCCCTTGTCTCCTGTTACAGTGATGCTTTTTGGTTAGTAAACCCTTTTCTTGTGAGTGCTCCAGGAAGAAGGGGAAAGTGTTTCTCCATGTGAGCTCTTTATTCTCAAGGCTGTCAGCTTGTGGCCCTTCATTCCATTTTTAAAATAATAATACATGGCACTGTTTCACTGTGAGACTGGTGGTGCAGTGCTTAACTGTTTTATCTGAAGATAACTGGGTTAAATCTTCTTTCTGCATTATTTAGCCAGTTTCTATGACTTCAGGTTGTCATTCTGCCCTGGCAGTTTTATGTATGCTTAATTTTAAAGCAACTGTGTGTTAGGACTGCCCCTCAGTAAGTGTTCACAGACAGGTGTAACAAAGGCTCTATTATTTTATATGCAATTCTTAAATTGTGGTTTATATAAGAAATATTATTTGTGGATATCTAGATTAAATATGCTTTGTTCTGTTATTATTTAGCTGACAACTTGAGATTAATATTCTGCTCTGCTAGGTTTGCTTTGAATATTTAATTTTAAAACAAGTAAGTATTAGGGGGCTGTTAGTTGCTTTCATTTCTCCTGATATCGTATATATTTCAACGTGCAATGAAGGATTCCTTTTTAGGAAATACGAGAGTGTCCGTATGATGGAAGATTTCAATAAATTTACACTAAATGACTTACTGAAATATAATTTTCTTGCAGAGTGCCCTAGTAGTGGTTGTTCTAATAAGTCATCATCAGAATCAACCTCTGTTAACTGTTTATCATGTGGAAAGCTAAACTACTTAACCTCCAGCATGAAAAGCAGAGGGGGAAGTCACCAGTGCAACTGTCACTGTACTCTGGTCACTGACTGTAAAACATTTGAGGTTTATTTGACAATGAACATGATTATGAAGTTTATAATGGATTAATGTCATCCTCCCCTACAAAATCTGGGGCTAACATGTTTTGCAAAACAGGGCCAGTGAGCATGTCATTGAGGGCCTCCTTCAGTCTACCCAGGTTTTGGAAGATTGTATAAATGGAGAGCTAGCAGGGGATTTGATGCATTCTAGCAATACTGATGTTGGGATTGATGAAAAAGAAGTAAGTCAGATTGTTCAGTTGGAGGGGTTAAAAGTAAAAGAAACAACTAAAAAAACAATGTGTTAAAAAAATGAAAAGGCTATATAATCCAAATAACTTGAGATATATATATATATATATATATATATATATATATATATATATATATATATATATATATCAAAACACAATGCATAAACAACAAGATGCATATAACAAAACTAGCTCAGTTAACATAAATTCCATAGTTGTTTTGTCATAAAAAGTGTTCCCATTGAAATAACATTGGGTTTGGCTTTCTTGGTCTGAATGCATCAATAGTGACATAAAAAGTGAAAAGTCAATGGGCATTCAGAAGCTATTGAACGGAACAGCTGTTCATCCTTAAGGAGTCATTTGCATATGTCCCCTGGACTTTCGTTCAAGGAAGTTTAAGATATAATACAACAGACAACAAATCTGTACATATAATACAACAGAGACTCTCATTTGCTAGGGTCTTTTTGTCAAAGCTAAAAAATGGGTGTCTGTTCAGTGAAGGGTCATGTGCAAGATTCGCTATGAGCTGCAGTACTGGAAGTAAAAAAGGCAGACATAGGTCAAGGGTCACAAGAAATGCAAAGTAAACAGGAAGCTGAGATGTCAGCCATCTGGAAAGGACTATAATGTATACCTAATTAAAATGAGTGCTTCATAAGTAAATAAAACGTTCTGCTAAAATCTTTTACAAGTACATTCTATATCAGAATGAAGGAAAAATTAGACCATGATAATGACAGGGTAAGTGTATTTTCTTTACTTTGTTAACAGGCTGAACATACTAAGCACAAGTGACCTGGAAAGTCTATCTGGTTAAATGCTTTGCTCAAAGTTAGAGTTCACAAAAGGATATTGAAGGAGTCAAACCTACGAATATAGTGTGAAGCTTATTAGCATCTCATTCATTAATCCTCTCTGTTAAGTTGCCATTACTGAGTCAGGCGTCAGCCAAAAAATAAGTAAGGTATACAAGTATACGAGAAGAGATGTGGGAATGGGGGAGAATACCAGGTTGGTAAAAAAAGCAAAGAAAGCAGTAAGAAATATAAAAGTAGCAAAAGAGTGGAGAATGGCTAGGGTCATTAGCAAGGGTGAGAATGATTTCAGTTACATCAAAGAAAGGAGAAAGCATAAGCATAATACAGCTAGTGTGGTAGGGGATGGAGAAGTAATATCGCAACAAAATTAAACAATTAGGCAGACTCATCTGATGGATATTCCCACTCTGTCTTTACACAGGAAGAAGTGGAGAAATTAGGACAAGGGATGGAAGGTATACATCATAGAGGGTTCTGGAAAAAATGGAACAGTTGTAATGGGGGTGCCTTTAAAGAACCAAGCGGTCCGAGAATGAATAATGTACTAGGACCCAATAGGCATTTCTACATTTCAGGACAAAAGAGAAGAATAACCTAGGCACAACTTGTTATTATTTAGTACATCACAGGGAGAAGAATGGGTGCATTTGTGTAAAAGGATCAACAAACTGGCTTCCAGCTACAAAGGATATGATAGTGCAAGGCCTAAGCTAGTAATGTCACTAAAGTAATGGGGAAAGGGGATTATAATAAAGAATAACCTGATTACTCTGAAGGGTGGTGATCCTCAGGAAGATAATCAGCATAGATTTACTTTGGATAGCTCTAGCCTTACCAGCCTAATCCAATACTCTGACTAAATCATTAGAAAGCTGGATGGGAGACAATTGATAGACGTTTATTTCACATCAGCAAGTATGTAATGGTAGACTTAACATGAACATATTAGGTCTGAAGACTAAGAAGAAATGAGTAAATAGCTTGTTAACTAGCTAAGAGGAAAGAAATAGAGCACATTCGAGTGGGAGCAACATAAATAAGTTTAATATCAGCTGAGTGAGTGTGAGAGAACTGGTATATAACAAAACTAAAAATGTATATATACATATTTAGACTTATGGAACTTTAAGGGATTTGTTGGCAACTGTTAATATGTAGGCCAATGTAAGAATGTATTAAATAATAATGATTATCTAGGTATTTCAAACCAGGCATACTGGAAATTATGTTTGAGGTGGTTCTTGAGCAATTTTCTGAAGGACTGTACAGTAATGACACTTCTGATTTCCTGTGGGATGATGTGCCATGCTGCAGGGGATTGTTTTTAAATTTTTTTCTTACACTACCAAAGGATATTGGGGTTGGAGTGCTAGGCTATCATCTAAGTTCCTAAGAGGATATGAGACACTTCTAAAATAGAAATAATTATATAATGGGGGGGGGGCAGTGATTGCTACTGTGCTACTGATTATGTTAAATGTCAAAGTATTGTGAAGGCAAGAAGCTCTAGCTTGAAATGGTAGCCAACCAGGCATTTTAATGGTAAGATAATGATGTTCATTATAAGAGGTAAGGTGAATGAAGTGTAGGATTTTGTTTTGGGAGCTTTCATAGAATGTCTGTGTCCTGGGCATGCTGGAGGGCAAGGAAGGCGAGAGTATATTCTATCCCAAGAATCAGGTCATTCATGATAATGGCTTATCTGACTTCCTTAAATAGCAACTTTGTTTGTGTCTTTTGGCTTTTCCCGATTAGGGGTCGCCACAGCGGAACTCCGGTCCGCTAATGATTGGTAGTAGAGTTTTACGTGCTGGCTTGCCGGGCCTAACGCACAACCTTCAACGAAGGAACACCCATTTACGTATGTCACCACACAGAGGACGCTCTAACTGAGAATCGAATGGGCGATGTCTAACTGTGAGGCGACAAAAGTTCCAAGGGAGGTTATTAATGAACAGGGAAAACAGAAGGGCCTAGAAATTAACTTTTATAAATACCTTTGAGACTGGATCATGTTGGCATTTTTGAGAATTAGATGAAATGTTAAAAGTTCTATTATGCCAATAGTTTGACAACCATGCACATACCCCATTTGAGAATGTACAATGTTTCAATTTTTGTAGGACAAAATCATGGTCTACACATTCAAAGACCACTAAAGATTTATGAAAAATCACTTCATAGGTTCATAGGTTGGTACTGGGCTATCGGCCCCAGGGCCTATACAAGCCTAGCCATAACAATTCCCTGGCTATTTCTTCCCACACTATTTACTTCCCTGGACCCCTGTCTAGCAGGGCAACTGATATGATCCCTGGGGTGAATTTCCTTTCTCCCATCCAATCATCAAGGTTCCTTTTGAAGAGGGCCAGAGAGGCACTCTGCTTGACATGTATGGGCAATCTATTCCAGAGTCTGGGGAGTCTCTGGGTCAGGAACCTATCCCTCCAGCATGTTTTGTTCATTGTGATGACAAGGTTTAGATCCCTGGAGCATGTGGCTCTGAAGGATTTGGATTTCTTTAAGTGGAGCATGTCCAACAGCTCAGGGTTTGACATGGCCTTGTATGTTAAGCAGAGATCACCTCTGAGTAGATGATATGCTACAGAGTATAGCTGGAGTTTTTTTAGATGGTCAGTATAAGGCATCTGCTTTAGGCCTGTGATTCTTTTAGTGAGGTATTTCTGTGGCCTTTCCAGCTGTTGCAGATGTCTTGTGAGGTACATACCAAACAGGGTGTTGTACTCTATAATGGATCTAATGAGGGATGAGTACAGTGGGACAATGACCTCCTTTTTTCCGGATGAAAAGCCCTTAGTGATGAGGTGAACCACATAGAAGGATTTCCTGACTGTTGTGGCGATGTGGTTATCGAAAGTGAGACCACTGTCCACCTGTGTCCCTAAGTCTGTCATCACACTTTCAGTGTTTAGTGTACTGCCAACTATGTGGTAATTCATGTGTACATGTTTTTTTCCCAAAGGGGATAACTATACATTTCTTGGCATTAAGCTTGAGCCCATGGCTCTGGCACCAAGCATCTGTTTCTGTAAAGCCCTTTTGTAGAATATCAACATCATTTGGGGATTCAATAATGGCTCCCAGTTTGCAGTCATCTGCAAACATTGTTAGCCAGAGTCCCTTAGTGCTGGCCTGTACTTCAGAGAAGTAGATGCCAAACAAGAGCAGTCCCAGGACTGAACCCTGAGGTACTCCACTTGTCACTTGTCTGGAGCTGGATTTGGAGTCGGCTGCTTTTACAGTCTGGGTTCTGTCAGTAAGCCAGTTGGCAACCCATCGAGTGACATAGGGATTTATGCCCAGCTTAGTAAGTTTATCTATGATTCCAGAGTGGGGGATGGTGTCGAAGGCCTTGGTGAAGTCCAGATAGGCTGTGTGGACTGCCTTACCCTTGTCCATGGCTCTGGAGACTGATTCAAAGAAGTCAGTCAGGTTCAGGAGACAAGATCGGCCCTTCACGAACCCAAACTGGGTGGGGTCCAGTGTTTGAAGGCTGCCAATGTCTTTGTTTATAAGTTCCATGATAATGCATTCCATGCCCTTGCAGATCAGGCTCATCAGACTGATGGGATGGTAGTTCCCAGGATCCAAGGTGGATCCTCCCTTGTGGAGTGGGATAACTGTAGCTGTGCACCACTCAGTGGGCATGAAGCCTGAGGTGAGGCTATGATTAAACATGACACCTAGGTGAGGTGCCAGTTCATTTTGTAGTTCATGTAGTACACAGCCCGGGATGTCATCTGGTCCCATGGATGCTGTATTCTTAGCTTTGGAGAGTGCGGTTTCTACCTGTGTGGCCGTGATTACTGGAATTTGGCAATCTTTTGGTATTGAGATGGGCCCTTTAGGGGGTGAGTGAAGCTGGCACTAAATTGATCTGCCAGGATATTGGCAATATCCTTGGAATCAGTATATTTAATGCTGTTCTGTTGTAGCTCAAAGCATATCTGAACATTGCCATTTAGATTCTTGACATAACTATAAAATGCCTTGTGGTTGTCTGGAATCTTTGGCAATTTTATTTTCGTAACTAGATTTGGAGGATTTTATGAGAGATCTCAGCTTCTTACTGAGGCTGGTAATGAAGTTTTTTGCATCCTGGGATTTTCCTTTTTTCTACAACAGTTTCTTTCTTCTGTTGTATAGTTTGTTTATGGCAGGGGACCACCAGATTGGCTTCCTTTTTTTGGAGGAGAGCATCTTGGTTCTATTTGGGATGGCACAATTCATGCATGAGTGGATGTGCTCATACAGTGCCTTAGTGTAGGATTCAGCAGTTGAACTTTCAGCTCCCATTTGCATGGGTGTCATGACATTTGTCATTTCTGACTTGAGTAGCATGAAGTTGGCTTTGGAGAAGTTTTTTATGGAGGTTTCCTTACTGGGAGGTGGGGGTGGAATGTGGATGTCAAGGGTGATTTGCTTATGGTCAGACCTGACTAATGAGGGGGTGACCATAGGTGTGGAGCATCTATCTCCCATGTTGGTAATGACCAGGTCTAGGATATTGGAGACCCTGGTGGGACAAATGATTAGTTGATCCAGGGTGCTGGAATTTATGAATTCCAAGAACCGTTGGGAAAAGGTGTTGGTACCCAAGTAGTTTTCCCAGTTAATGGCAGGGTAGTTGAAATCACCCAGTATTAGGGTGTTTGGTTGTATCTTAATATTTTCCAGTATGTTTAGAAAGGTGTACTGAGAATCTTGGGGCATGGTGGGGGATCTGTAGCAAGCTACAATTTGGATTGCAGCCTTACCTAGTGTTAGTTGCACCTGGAGAATTTCAGATGCATTGTGTTGGGCAACTAGCCTGGAGTTGTGAATAATCCTTGGTGAATATGGGCACTCCTCCACCTTTAGTGTTTCGGTCTTGGGTTGGTGGCCAAAAAGTGTGGTAAGAGTTGTAGCCTGGTATTGCAGGGGTGCTCTCTGGAGCTTTGATCCAGGTCTCAGTTACTGCACAGATATCAATGTTCTCCATTTTTAGGAGTGCCTCAAGATAGTGCATTTTGAGGTTTAGACTTCTAGCATTGAGTAACATTACCTTCAGATTTTGCAGACTTGTATCTCGTATGGTGGTGGTTTTCTCCTTTGAACCTTGCCTAAAAAAGACACTATAGGGGTGGCAAGAGCTTTAGCCAGTAACCTGAATCCCAGGGGTGACAGGTGCAGACCATCTCTGGCAAAGCATTGTGGTTTGTCGATCATGTCATCCCATGCAGACAGATACTGGATTCCCTTTGAATGACACCAGAAGTTTAGCCAATTGTTGAAGTCAATCATTTTGTCCTTATACTGTGGTATCATTCTGGATGAAGGTAATATGCTACTCAGGGCTAGGGTCATACCTGCCTGGACAACATGATCCAAGAGCTCTTCCATGTCTCTTTTCATGTAGTCCAGGGAGGTACGTCTCAAGTCATTCACTCCAACATGGACAATGACAGAGTCATATTTATACTTGTTGTGGAGTGACTTGAGTGCATGCGTTATGTGGCGGATCCTGGCACCCGACAGGCAGCTGAATGTAATTTTCTCCTTGTTCAGCCTGGTGAGTGGGACATCAGTGTGCCTGACTATAGAGTTACTTATGACTAAACTTCGCAGACTACTGTGCTCCATATTATTTTTTTCCGTTTGTTAACTAGGTACACTCACCAATCAAAATGTCCCTTTTCAGGAGCAACTTGGTAGCACTGTCTGGGTAAGTGACTTGCTCAGAGTCACACAGTAAGCAAATGAAGGTGGAAGGAATCAAACCCTGTTCCCTTGCCTATAGCATACACCTCATAGCCTTAATCCTCTGCACTAACTGCATCATTAGTACAACTATGTCACTGGTAAGGGAGAAGATGACAGTTATGGTGCCATACTTAGGTCTAAATCTGTGTTGCCGGTCTAACAAAGATATCACACTTGGTAATTTATTGCAGTATTTGATCATAGCATATGTTTTCAGTAATTTAGCATTCATGTCCAAATTAACTATGGGACAAAAGTTTTCTGCCATTTTATGGGAGTTCATCTTGGGTAGGGAAAGGAAAGTGGCATGTTTAAATAGTTGACACCTGTTTTGTCAGTACACTTTGATCAACAAAACAGCTGATTGACATTTGAGGAAGATAACTACATTACTTTGGTTGTTGGAAATGTCCCTTCCCTGCTATTGTATGATCTCAGAGTTGGAAAATATAATTAGAAGGGGTGTGGGAGGTGCAGGGGGGCTTACCCTGTATGAAAAATATAATTTTCTAGCAATCGGAACTTAATACATTTTCTGGTACTATACTCTGAGTTTATGTCTTGGAGCATGTGCAGTTTAATGTCCACCTCTTTTTTTCAATATTTTTGTGTTAACATTAGTAACATTAACATTTGGGTGTTTATATATATATATATATATATATATATATATATATATATATATATATATATATATATATGTATGTATATACATGGGTCTACTTTACAAGAATGAAATTTCACTTACCCGAAACTCATAACACAGACATGAAAAGACCGACAGCACCACCACACCGACATCCCAGAACACTGACTTACCACTCCAGGTAAATAACTGCCTGGCCATCCTAAACAAAAAAATAAACCAGAGAAAATCAAACCCATCTATGTGGGGAGCTTTGCCCCATACAACCCCCTATGTGGGGGGCTGTGCCCCCCACAGCCCCTAACTAAATATACCAATTCCGAGATCGCACTACCATGGGGGTAAGGGGCAAAGTTCAACAAAATGACCAAGCGGTTATTTACCTGGAGTGGAAAGTCAGTGTTCTGGGATGTCAGTGTTGTGAGGTCATCAGCCTTTTCTTTCCGGCATTGTAAAAGTTGGGTAAGCGAACGTTCAGGTTTCTGAAGGGGATACATACTTATATATATATATATATATATATATGTTTTATTTTCTTTTACCTACATGTCAGCCTACTTCCTTAGTCACTTCCACCTACTTCATATGAATCCACAATACGCTTTCTCCTGATACCCTGTATTTGTATTATGGCCTGGTAATTGTAGTAGAAGACATTGTGAGCGCTGGAGTAGATGGGTTGAGGAGATGTTTGATAGGTGAGTATACAGACAGGGGTGAACTTAGTTAAGTATAAATTTAGCCAGGGACAGGGTGGCTGGAACTGGGGGTGGGAAGTCAGCAAAGCAGGCAGCAGATGGGTAGCAGCATGAGTAAGCCAGATTGCACATGGGCAAAACAGCCTGTCGACCAGTGAGGAGCAACCAATAAGAGTTCAGCAGTTCATGCTATTCCTTGTTGCTTAAAAAAGTAGCAAAAAAGATTTTCTAACAGAACAAGTAGTGATGAAACCATTCTGCCACCAAAACTGCAAGTTTCTGTGCAGACAATTTTATTATCGCTCTCATAACAGAATGCTTTTTATTTCATGGGGGTTCAACATCTAAAGTTATGGCACACTACACAAATCCTATCACTGTTTCTATCTCTGTATCAATAGATGCCTATTAATTTTTATGTTGTAAATATTTTGTTAATCATTTCTGTACATTTTTGCTGTTGCGATATCCCACAATAATTTCTGTATTAATTTTGTATTCATTTTGTATTCATTCTTATAGGTTCATAGGTTCATAGAATAGGTTCATAGATTAGTACTAAGCTAACTGCTCTTGCGAGCCATTTTAAGCCTAGCCAATTATCCCTTGTGAGACTCAAACCCTGCATCTTGTGCCTGTAAGGTAAACACCTTAACCATTAGGCCACCCTCCCAACTCTTGCTTAACTTTATTTTGTATATGTGTACATGGAGCTTTTCTCCCCGAGCCTCCTTTTTAAAAGGGCTCATCATGGCCCAATGGACTTTCCCGGTTGACAAACTGCAAATAAATAAATAAATATTGCCCCACTACCACTACTGATGGAAGATAATGGAAAAAAAGAGCAGAAATTGAGTACTACAAGAAGCATGTACCGGTAGGACACCGTCTACCCATTACTGGTGCCTATTCTTAATATAGAGAGATAGCATGTTGTTTAAACAGGAGGCCAAGGAGGTCAGCAAAATCACATTAGGTGAACTAGCAGGCAGGAAAAAGTACACATCTGTAAGTTGCACCTACCTGTTAACTGTAGATGTTCCAATTTTTTACTGCTAAAGTGGCCTATGGGTTGTATCCTGCCATGGACACAGCAACTGTCCAGCTTCCAAAAGCTTTCATCCCACTCTCATACTGTTACTCTGGCTGCTTATAGGCTAAGCCCTTTTTGAAGAGAGCTATAAGAACAGCCAGGGTGACAAAAATCTTCAGGACTTTCTTGCCCCTAAACAAAAAATGGGGAACTCATCCCGAAGAAAACAAAATATAAACAAAATCACTAAGCTTATAACTATATACTAGAAAGAGAATGGAGGGTGGATGTGGCTACTGCAGCAGTGAAGAATTAAAACATCTAAAATTACAGGTAAGTATAATTTATAGAGCTGTACTATGTTCATCATCCTCATTGCCTCAGTAGCCTACAGGTAGACTACTGTAGCGTATCCAACCTGGGAGGAGGAAGGAAAGGATCCAGCAGGCCCTGGAAAATCATCCTAGCAAAGTCTACTCTGGACCAGAAAAAGGAATCCAGTTGGTAGCGCTCTGCAAAAGTATGAATGGAAGGCCATGTTGCTGCCTCTAAAATGCTTCTAGAGTCCATTCCTTTCCAGTATGCCATTGTAGAAGATATGGCCCTAGTAGAATGTGCCTTAATACTGCCTGGAATTAATTTCCCATGGGGAGATTAACAAAAAATAATAGTAGAGGAAAACCACCTGGAAATAGTCTGTTTAGACATGGGTTGACCTTTTTTAGTCCCAGAATAGGAAACAAACAGGTAGGTAGCATTCCTAAAGGACTTAGTTCTGTCAAGATAGTACCTAAGTTGCTATGCACATTACAGTGAGTAGAATCTTTCCCCCATTTTTTGGGACTGGATAGAAAACAGGGAGATTGATAGTCTGATTCAACATGAATTCTGAAACAACCTTCAGCATAAAAGAGGGGTTTGTGCGCAGACTGACCTTGTCTCTATGGAAAACCAGATGGGGCTCTCCAGTCATGGGAGCTTGCAACTCAGATACTTTTCTTGCAGATGTCAGAGTAATCAGAAGAGCTGTTTTCCAGGTAATGAACCTCAAATTAGCCTGACTAGCAGGTTCAAAGGGTAACATACTCAGTTTTTCTAGCACAACATTGAGATCCCAAGGAGAAGGATCCTGTCTATAAGCATATCCCAGCTGTAAAACTCATTTTAAAAACTGTTTGACAAACAGAGAAGAAAGAGTGGGATCTATGGGCATTCAAACAGAAATGGCTGCAAGAGGTATCTTTATAGAGGCATAAGATAGGCCAGAGCATAGTAACTCATACAAATATTTTAGGCCAGAGGATAGTAACTCATACAAATATTTTAGGCCAGAGGATAGTAACTCATACAGATATTTAAGGACCAGTGGTATAACATCCCTGATGGATCCTTAGTCATTGGTTAAGCACCAACTAGAAAGTCTCTTCCACTTGACAATTTTCTAGCACCTGCTGCACTTCCTCATGAAAGAGGTGCTTGAAAGATATCACAGCTGAATCATCCAGGCAGTTAGTTGAAGTTGTTTGATGTGGAGTGTATCAAACTCCTGTTGTCCTATGTGAGTAGATCCAGTCTGTGAGGAAAGTTGTGGTAATTGCCCTTGGCCAGTTCAATAAGAAGGGAGAACCAAATTTGCCTGGACCAGAAGGGAGTCACCACAATGATTTTTGGAGAGTCTTTCTGAATTTTCAGAATTACTCTGGAAACCGATGAAAAGGGTGAAAATGCATATAGGAACATCCCCGACCAGGGGAATAAAATATCTTGTTTTCCAGGCCTGCTTGCAGGGTATCATAGAACAGAATCTGTTTAGTTGTCTGTTTTGAAAGAAGGTTAATAGGTCTACTTGAGGTGTTCCCCACATCTGGATCAACTCCTGGAAGATCTCTTCTCTGAGTTCCACTTGTGGGAGTCTGCCCAGGATCTGCTTAGTTCCTCTGCCACTATGTTTTTCTCTGAAGTTATGTAAGAAGCTTGAAGCATTAAGTAGTGCTGTAGCGTTAATACCCAAGCTATCCCTTCCAGCTGGTACAGGGATACAAACTGGTGCCCCCTGTTTTCTTATGTACAACATCACCTTGGTGTTGTTGGTTATGATCTGTAAGGGATCTGGGTCCCAGAGACAAGGAAGAAACTTTGTGGCCTGAATCATTGTTGACATTTCTTTTATATTGATGTACTTTGATCTGTATGAACTGTCCCTTAGCCTTTGTACTTCTACCCCCATTGAAACTGCTCCCCAAGCAAAATCTGAGGAATTGGTCAGGACAGATTGTATTGGGGTGGGTGGAGAAAAAGGGAGACCTGGAATGTGAGCCATCTGATCCCTCTACTAATGCAGTTCTGACTTGATGAAACCAAAGACTGGAATCTGAAACTCCAGCAGATGAGAATGTTGGGCCCACATGATTTTGAGGTGCCACTGAATCTTTATCATATGTAACCTGTCAAAGGGAATCATGAGAATCATAGAAGTCATAAGGCCTAATATCCTGAGAAATTCTCTGGCCATAAATTGTGACTGGCAAGAAAAGTTTTGTAAGACTTTCAGATACAAATCCACCTTCACTTGAGGAAGGAAAACCTTTTGAGATGCAATGAATATTATGGACCCTAGAAACACAACCCTGTATGATGGAGTGAGGAAGGATTTTTCATGTTTATCTGGTATCTCAGATGTTGTAGGATGGATGTTACCTTTGTTAAGTTCTTCTGATAACTGGGAAAAGACTTTGCACAAATAAGTAAGTTGTCTAAATAAGGAAAAATGTGAGCACCCTGCAACCTGAAGTTGGTCACTACTGGGGCTAGACATTTTGTAAATACTCTTGGTGCAGTGCACAGCCCAAATGGTAATACATAGAGTTGATAATATGACCCATGCATACAAAAATCTTAGAAATCTCTTGAAGTTGCTTGCTATTGGAATGTAATGGTAAGCATTTTGAAGTCTAAAGTTACCATAATATTCTGATTTGGGATCAGAGATAACACTGTCTGAATGGTCAACATACTAAACTTTGGAATATTTACAAAAATAAACATTCTGGAATAAAATTAATTTCCTATTTAATCTGCAAGAACATGCTGCATTATATCTGCCTATAACATGCAGGAGTACTGGAGGAAGCAATTCCATTTGATTGGGAAGGTGATGGGAGATCCCCCAGAAAGGAGGGCGCTTTTCTATCCATTGCTAACTGTGACCCTTCTGAACAATCTTCAGAACTCATTTGTCTGAAACAACCTATTGCCAAAAGGGAACATTTAGAGTTGATTTCTTTCAAAAGGAAAGAGATGCTAGGGCAGGAAGGGGGAGGGAGATGTTCTGACTTCTGGCAACATTATTCTGCAGAGGGTACCTGAATTTTTTTTGGAAAAGCTCCTTTCTTTTTTGGAGGGAAAGAATTTGGGGACCTGAAAAATCCTTGAAACCCCCTGCATTAATTTACCTCTCTCGTCCCATTGTTTGGGAGTAGGAGGCCCACATAAAACCTCCCTATCTAGAGAAGAGTTCAGAATTTCTGACATTAAGACATCTGAAAACCTATGGTTTCTTAACTAGAGAAGTCTTGGCATGTTTAGAAACTTCAGACAAGTTAGCCATAGTCTGATTCAAGTATGATCTCCCTTCAGGAGACTGGGAAGCAGAAAGTTCTCCCAAACTATTTGGAATATTTTAAGCATAAATTTCCACATATAGCCCTGGTAATTCACAATTTGGAAGAAGGGTAAAGTAGAGGAAGAAAAGAGTCTCTTAGCCAGTCATTCCAAATGTTTACCCTCTTCATCCCCAGGAAATGGGTTGGGGTGTAAGGCATCTGTCTGCAGTAGAAGCAATAAGAGAAATAGAGCTGTGTCTGCTCTAAGGCAAGAAAAGAAAAATGTGTTAGCTTGAGAGGTGTTATACAATTTATCTGCCTTTTTAGGCACAGACAGCTGAAAGTCAGAAGCATTGCAGGTGGCATTACAGTCATCCTCCAAGGTTGTCAGAATAGGAGGAATGGGTGCAGTATGCAAGGCTTCTTGTTCTAATAAAAATATTATCTGCCCAGCTCAGGGGGAACATCAACCTGTTCCAAGCAAATACATCCTTAAGTCTAGGGCCAGTCTTGGAAAAGGAGAATGTCTCCATATGTTCAAATTCAGGCTTGTGTCTAAAGAATCAGAGTCTTAGGCTATGGACCCCTCAGGTGACAAAACCCTGACTCTCTCCACACCAGAGTCCACTGAACAAACATCTTCCTTTTGACTGGAAGACTAAGAAATAGGATGAGACACTTGACACCTAGGAATGAAAGCCTTCAAAAACACCCATAGCTAAGGTAATAACATAATTTTTTGGAAAAGAAAAAACAATTCCTTTTCATCACAATAATCATTTTTCTGTTTCTTTTTTCCTAGGGACATATTTGAATGAAGACCAAGAAGGAGAAGGGATGTCTTCCAAGTAAGTGGTCACATCCAACACTGAAACAGCCAAAGAGGACATGTCTGACCCCTGGCCTAAGTTGGACAGCAGGGCTACACCAAAGGGATTCAAGAAAATCAGTAAGTGGTCTGAAGAACCAGCAATGGCCACTGCAGAGTCACCTGTCCTCAGCTGAGGCACTGACCGAGCCTGTGCTGCTGGCAAGGGCTTGTGCTTTAGCTGCTTTTTTCTTTTAGGTATATTGAAGGAGGGAACAGCAGGACCAGGGTAAGTATCTAAGCTGCAGCCAGGGGAAGAAGCCTGATTGCTAGTAAGCTGTGGTAGAAGGGGTCGGTCAGAAGATAAGCTGTCACTTAGTTCACCTAAGCAGCACACAACCCTTCTAAAATTTTAAATTCCCCTGCAGTGTACAGTCCACTTCTGTAAATAAAACAGTCACTTTCCCCAAAAAAATTATCAGTAAATTCAACCAGTAGCTTGTCACAAAGTGGAAATAAGAATTACACGAAAAACACACACTTTTGACTTAAAGTATACTTTACAAAAAATAAAATATATATTTTCATTTAGAAACTTATGAAAATAAACCTTAACAGCTTAATTACACTCTGTGTGACTAGAAAGCAATCCCTAGCTAGATAATGTGGTATTCAAGGAAAGTCTGACCGACTTTCCTAAAAAGCTGGTATTCTTAAAGGGATATACTGCAATTATGACAAAAATATACAGAAAGACATATAACAACAAAAAATACAGTTGGAAGAATTCCCAAAAGGGGCATTACCTGCCTGACAGGAAGCTTCAGGCTGACTGCTGATCCTGAAGAGCCTCAGAGATGCATCTGCATGAGGCCGCAAGGAAGTACTTGGGATTTTCCATTGCTCTGGCTGTTTATACAACTCCCTCCAAAAAGGGTGCAGCTTATGGGCAGCAAGAATGACAGTGTATCTGGTTGCTTTTCCTTGATAGGATACAAGCCATAGGCTTCTGCATGTACATAGCTTTTTACTCCATATAAAATTATCCAGCATCCATCTGCTTCTCCTGCATTAAATATCATTCTACATAATTAGGTTCCCACTCAGTCTTTATGATCCAGTTACCAAAAACTCCTCCGTATCCACAACTCTATCAAATCTGGTGGGCATAGTCTGTTCTCATGTCATGTTGCTAAGGCCTGGAACTCCTTACTTGCATCCATCAGTTCAATACCCTCCTTCCAGTCCTTTAAAACCATTCTGAAAGACTTCCTAGCCAAAATTTGCCTCTGTTCTTGTTTCACCACAGTATAAACAATATCCCTAAATAAGAACAAGTTCCTCCTTAGTCCCTTTTTTTCACTCACTTTCACTTCCTTGTTTCAATCAGTTTCTCTCTCTGACTCTCATCTAAATATGATACAAACCTGTTTTGTTCTCTCACTTCTTATTGCAGTTCCTGGTTGTATTATACTAGCTTACTTTTAATTTCTCTAAACTGGCTAAAATTGTTCTATATATAAAATCACTGTCATAAAAGTTGTATCTGTTCTTAACCAAAGTTTTCACAGTTTTCTAGTTTGGTATAATTATTTACACTGTAGATTTTTTATACTATTTTTGAAGATTGTAAAATTATTGTCCTTAAAATATTTCACAAAGCCATTCCTTGTGCAGCTACAATCACATCCTGCTTTCCAAAATAAATGATACTTGACAGGCAAGACTCAGACAGATAAAAGTGCAATGTGACTGGATGAGGACATACAACTTGCAAAAATTCCAAGACTAAGGAAGTAATTTTTGCACTTTATCTTTCAAATTAAACATCAGTCAGTTGTAATTTAAAGAAAAAATAAGTTAAAAACAAAGAGAAGTAGCAAAGAGCACAATTTATTTACTAATACACCTACAACATGAAACTGTCAGATTTGTATTCAAGCTTAAGTTCAACACTCAAAAAATAAGTTTGTTCCTTTCATTGCAGCATATGAAAAAAATCAACCAATTACAGTTCAGCTTACCAGAGCATTGCACCAATAAGAGACTTGCATTTACAGACATTTCGTATAATCAGGAGGTTTATACATAGTGGTTACCCAGCTAATGTCTGATGAAAAACTTGTGCTTACAGTTTTCAACCAATCAGATTATCTTTCAATTAGGTATACCTCCAATTAAGTCACTGTGAGTCTTTCTGAGATTTTATGCTGACATAGAAATATAGGGAGTTGGTTTAACAACTACCAAAAAGCTGTTTACTGCTTGGGTTTTGGGGTCTTTTTGATTAATGACAGATATTATTCCTAAATAGGTTAAATATTCATCAGAGCCTAGTCTCTAAAACATGCAGTGCTTTGTGTGTGTGTGTGTGTGTGTGTGTGTATTTCATGTTCTTGTTCCCATCTACATGCCAACAATCGCTTCTCCCCTTACTGAGCATCCATTCATTTCCCAATGGTGCTGATTCCCCAGATTCAGTGGTGTAAGGGAGGGCTGTTACGTGGGCAGATATTGCTTATGTCCTTGCCAGCACCCAAGCTGTGAGGGTGTTTTTTATTATGAATGACATCACCCCTTCCATATGGTGACATGAGTGCATGCCTCATTGCAAAGACTGCCTATGCTCTTTTATTCACAAATGCCTTCTCCTTTACTAGTGCCAACAATGTGTGTGGCATAATGGTGCAGAGGTTAATGCTGTCACCTCACAGCAAGAGGTTCTCTGGTTTGATTCTTGGCTGGGGTGCCTTCTATGCAGTCTGCATGTCCTCCCTGTGTTTGCATGGGTTTCCTCCGGGTGCTCCGGTTTCTTCTAACAATCCAAAGATATGTGTCTGGAGTGTTTCTCCCCAGGCCTCTGCTGAAGATAGGCTCTGTCCAAGTCATACTTTCCTGGTCAATAAATGTCAAACAAATAAACAAGAGCTACCAACTCAGATTTGGAAGACCATCCTTCCTGCACCAGCCCCCTATATCCTGATACACCTGTCTCCTCTAGTGGAGGCTGTGTCAGCAGAGCCAGCTGGGACCAGATGGCTAACTGAACTCAGGCTGCCTGGGCTGTAGCCATGGATTTATCCCTCTGTGACTCCAGCACAGGCTGGTCAAATTGTTTTTTGAGTTTTCTAATAATAGCCATTCAATAATAGTCTAAAGTTCACCTCTTCTATACTCCACCCAATAACACTCTCCACAGAGGAAAATCAGAGGCAGCAACTCTAGCCGTGGTCTTGGTATTCTAAATATCTCTATGAAAACTTTTTTAAATCTGAATAAACTTTTTAACTAGTTAGTATTCCAAGGTCAAGTAAGGTCATCTCTGAAAATAAAATGTCTACTGAGTTTACTCGGTTAATGAAAGATTAAAATAAAAAAGAATATACACGTACTCAGCTCTCGGAGCACTTAAATAAGTTAATAATGAGTAAAACTGGAAAGAGTGTTAATATGCACGGCCAAATGAATTAAAATCATACTGTCAAGATCACATTTTAATTATTTATTGTTTGGTAATAGGGCTTGAAATTGCTTTTATTTTGTTTCAAACTTTTGATATAAAAGCAAACATTAAATCTAGAATGAGACTACAAGAACCACCCACTTCCTAATGTATATGATGTTGACACTAGCCAACCAATCCGATAAGCTTTTAACCCTAAGGAAGCAGGCGAGGGCTCTTCTTCATCATTCTAGCATTTTCTTGTATCTATCCCATATATTCTTGACTCCTTAGTAAGATTGCTCCCTTTATGACCTGCCACTGATCTCCCACTCCCACCCTCTTCCCCACTCTATTACTTCCTGTTACATCCTTACCTAACTTCTTCAGACTTAGGTTGTCTCTGTCACCTGAAATATTGTAAGCTTGTGGTAGCTTTTCTTATTTGTAAAAAATTCATAACTATGTAACCTTTTATATTTCGTGTTTAAAGTCTCTTGTCACCTGAAATATTGTAAGATTGTGGGAGCTTTTCTTATTTTTTAAAAAGTTTGTAACCATGTAAACTTTTATATTTACCAATGTTATTTTCTGTAGTAAGAATCTTTGTGTTCAACATCTTTGTATCATGTATAGACCAAAGAGGAATGCACAGATGTTACCTTGGTCCAAGCACAAGCTTATCTTGTGACTGACCTCTGACCATCTAAGGCTCCAGTATGTGAATTTATAGCCTTAACTGAAATTCCTTGTCTAGTAACCAGCTACTGTGTACATGCAGATAAAAACCCATGTGAAGTGTACAGAAATTAGACTGGTACTGTAGCATGTCTCCATGCATGTAAAATAAACATTTTTGCTTATTTTTATCTGCGTGATTCTTCCAGTATATGTTGAGTACAAAATCTTTTGACATTTTCATTCTATTATTTAATTTGTGGAGCTTTTCTCCCTGGACCTCCACTGAAAATGGATAGATATCCAGTCAGACTCTCCTCGTCAATAAATGTAAAATAAAAAAATAAAATAAATGTATCCTTTCCTGTTCTGCCTTAAGAAAAAAATGTTTTTAGATATTGCCATAGAGCCATCCTGACATCTGTATTCAAATTTGTTTGTAACACTTTCTCGTTTTTCTTACGCAGCTTTTTTGGAAAGATGCCCTTCTGAAAATTGTTTATTCCCTTGCATTTTAAAGTCTGCATCATGTCCTTCTTAAATACAGGGCCTGTGTATTAATCTCCTTTTTACCATGTTGTATAAGATGTCTTGACACAGAGTTGTATCATTTTAACTACCCTCTTGTGGGATTCCTCTACGCTATGTTACCTTCAAAAAGCTTGTTTCTCTAGAGGTCTATGCAGTATACAAGCTGCAGTCTCACTGTGTACAGAAATAAGATTACCCAACTTTCTAATGATAATGTATATTAGTCCCACCTTCTACAACTGTTCATTTTCATATTGGTTGCCTAGTTTAAATTCATTCAGCAAAAGTGCTGTCAGCCTTCCATTTTTGCTGTTGCTTATATGTCCCTTACACCTTAGCTGTGTTCTCCTCTTTCTTGCATTGAATCTAGGCAGTAGTAGACTGATCCTTTGCCAATTCGCTTCTTAAACTTTGTCGTACCTCATGCATATAATTTCTGCAGCAGACATTTGAGTCATCTGGAAAGAGACAGTTTATCCTTTCAGAATTTCTACACTATCATCTAGAAAAACTTGTATGTGGACAAGTTCCAATACTAAGACTTAGTGCTGTATTAATAAAATAGTGGGTTCAATTTCCAGACAAGCATCAGTGGTTGTGATTCAGAAAGGACTACCTCTAGCAGTAAGCCCTTTTATGGCTGGTTTCCCACTGGCAATGGCCCTTTCCAAATCAGAGATAGGCTCTCCACAGTGACTGTACACAGTCTGTAGAATCACTGCAGTGGGCTGGCTCTGTGGCCATACTCAGTGCTAATGAGGCATTCTGGAGAAACAGCATATGATAATTAGCCAAGAGCTTTCCCCTTGAAATCCCAATATTAAATGATTTACGCAGCTAAGTGATTCAGAGAATTGCTCAGCTGTGTAAAGTAACACAGACAGCCATGTTAATGAACAAACACATCCAAAAAGTTGCAGTCCCCATTGTAGTCTGGAAGCCTGAAAATCTATCTAATAGCAACCTCAGCAAACTGGCAATCTCCTACAATAACATTGCCAGATTTGCTACCAGCTCCCCATTCAGAACCCACCACTGCCAAAATCTGAAGCAACTAGGTTGGCTGGAACTGCCTAATCAATTTATATTCCACCAACTGATTATTGCCCATAAAACCCTTCATCATCCATTTAATACACCAATTCTCACGAGTCTAATCAGCCCATATAAAAATCTCACAAACCTACGCTCAGCAAATAAACTACTGGTATCTAGACAAAAGCCCAACAATAAAGCAGGAGATTCCCTTTTCTCTAACACTGTTTGAAAAAGATGGAACCTTCTTCCTGTTGAACTCACATCTCTTTCTTCAACTGCACTATTCAAAAAGAAACTCAAATTATACTTTACAACCCACTGGCTATGTTCTTGTACTAATCCTGACTAAGATCTCTCTTCCTGTCATCCTAGATTATAGCACCAATTTAATACTCACTCTATAGCCACTTTAAGTCCACTACCTTCTTAGTTAGACTTTTTATACCCTTGTAAGACTGTATTGTTATTTTACTGCCTTATAGCTAAGTCACTGCCCTCAACTAATTCTCCAGTCTTGTATATATCTATTCTATTTTCCTGTGCTTTATTTATAACTTTCTCTTGTGAATCTCATACATCCTTCTGAATACTCTTTCTTCTACTATTTGTTGGTCAACTACACACACAAAAAAAAGGTGATTTTCTATTTTTTTTTTTGCTGTTTTTCTATCATGAATGCTAAGTTACCATGTAACACCTGTTGTGTTTGACAAGTGAACTGTAACCAAAGTTGTAATATTTTGTTTGTTCTTGTTTTTGTTTTTTTTTATGTGGAGCTTTTCTCCCCGGGCCTCTACTGAAAATGGACATATATCCAGTTAGACTAGCCCAGTCAACAAATGTAAAATAAAATTAATAAAAATAAAATAATAGCCAGTAGGGGAAAATGGGTACAAAGTATAATCAGGAAAGTTTCTGCAGTGAGGAAGTTGGGGGAGGTTAAGTGTGTGCATGTGTATGGCAGCATGTGTGCATCTCTGCAAAGGCATTAGTGCTCCTGGGTGAGGATGAGGGTGTGTGTGTGTGTATGTGTGTGTATGTGTGTGTGTGTGTGTGTGTGTGTGTGTGTGTGTGTGTGTGTGTGTGTGTGTGTGTGGACACAATAGGTGGTTAGTTAGGGAATAATTATAAAAGGTGTGTGTGTGTGTGTGTGTGTGTGTGTGTGTGTGTGTGTGTGTGTGTGTGTGTGTGTGTGTGTGTGTGTGTGTGTGTGTGTGTGTGTGCATTCATATGTGCTCATTTAGAGGGGTTTCTATCATACCTCTAAACTCTCCTAGACTAACGAGCAAATCCTACAATACTGGTGGGGGAATATTACCCTAAGTCACTTAAAAAGTTAATAAAACAGTTTTTGAAGCACAAAAGACATAAGTATGAAGGAGGAGACATTCTTTAATATTATCTCAAGCAACTTACAAAAATTTAATAGAACTCAGGTTTCACATTACGAAGCATACTATGCTTAATGCTAAGTATGACGCTCTGATGTCTTGCATTATTACACATGATCCAGGGGTCCTGGGTTCAATAACCAGGCAAGGGTCAGTGTTTTGGTCTCCTCCTGAGCTGTTCACATCAATAATGAATCTTCTGTGGACTGCTTTAAACTGCATTGGTGGTGCTACGGTAGCGTTGTCGCATCACAGTAAGACGTTGTCCTGTTCAATTTTCAGCTAAAGCGTCTTCTGTGTGGAGACATGCGTGAATGGGCGTACCTTCGTTGAAGGTTGTGCATCAGGGCTGGCAACTCGGTACGTAAAAATCTACTGCCAATCATTAGTGGACCGGAGTTCCGCTGTGGCGACCCCTATCTGGGAAAAGCCAAAAGATACAACAACAACTGTGGACTGCTTTAAATTTATAACAATAAATAGTTTTATAGATTTCATTATAGATTTCATTGCCAAACATGTGACATGCTGGCCATCAAGAAACTTGATTGCTATAACACCATGCTGGTATGTTCTACTTCCCATATATGTATTAAGATTATTTTTCAAGATGATTTAGAATGGAAGGAATACTGCTGGCAAGTAAGATTAAATGCCTACAGTTTCCAGGACTAAATGATAGAGAAAAATTCAAAATGGTTCTGAAAATGAAGGGGTTAAAACACTGAAGCTGTAAACATGTGATTATGGGATGACCTATTTAAATGGTATAATGTGTTTAATGGATTTGTCTGATGACATTTTATGTAAGAGAATGAAAGCTCTTACAGAAGTTCCATTAAAAATATTATTTCATATGTTTTTTGGCCGTTTAGTGTTATTTTGTTATAATTTATTGTGACCAGTGAGCTTGGCATATTTTTTAGAATTTCCTTATAGTTTCACAGGTTCATAGTAAGCTACTAGGCTAATTGCCCAGGAGCCCTTACAAGCCTAGACATATTTATCCTGAACTGCCCCACCTGTCAGTAGTTAGGTGTGCAAAGTTCGCAGAGGTATGAGTTTATGGTCACCCATCCATTGATCTAGGTTGCGTTTGAAGACGGTCTTTTTGATAGGTGCTGTAAGATCTTTTACATCCACCTACCAACTCAAGCAAATCATCTCATCCAAAGGATGGCACACTCAGGAGTGCAAGACCTCTCTTATGCTGCACTACACTGTCAGCAATCGATCTATCTGGTGTGGGAATAGAACCTACAGCATTCTGCTCCAAAGGTGAGTGTGCTACCTGTTGCTACACTGACACTGTTTTAATGAACAAAAACACTCTCACAATGAAAATAGATTTTGCATGAGCAACAGTAAATTCCTTTTCCTTTGAAACTCAGATTTATTGAAAATTTTATTTGACATTTATTTAGTTAACATTTGTTTACCGGGAAAGTCCAACTTGGAACAAAGTCAATTTTCAGTGGAGGCCCGGGGAGGAAATGCTCCACATGCATGTCTTTGTGACAAAATACATCTGGCAATCCATTGAACTACAATTGATATGCTGTGGATTCATAGACAAATAACATATAATGAAGCACTAAGGATATCTATCAGAAATCCAGAGAATGAACCTTATCACAAACAAGGGACATTGTAGAGCATGTGATATGAGATGCTGAAGGCATGCTTTCTCTGTATAGATTCATCCACTAGTGTCCTGCAGTATAACTCTGACACATGTACAAAATTATTCCCAATAAGTGCAGTCTTACACAATATCATACTTAGGGGGCAGCTGCAGGATAAGTGAACACAAGTGCACCAGACAGTGGAGGCCAAGACAGATGAGCAGTCAGTGGATGAGTCAGCAAAGTCAGATAAACATGCTAAATGGAGGCAGGTGCAGTATGCTGTGGCACTGACAAAGAGGCAGCAGGTTGCACATAGATTCAGCCCATAGTAAAGTATATACACTACAGTAAAAGTCATACATGCAAACCCCATCACCAGGCTGTACTTATCCATACAAAGGCTGGTTACACTGTGCATCAAACATAGGTAACCCAATTAAATGCCTAAGAAAATAGCAATTAAATGCCTAAGTACATGGGATAGGGCACAGTTAACATCATTTGCACAGGTGGAAACAAAGCACAAGTACGGATAACTATCATAGGGAAATGAGTGAGTGCCATGGACAATGAGAAATAAGGTTGTACTTGTGTAAGTGCTGTGGGGGTTGGGGCCTTAACATAAAAGGCTTGTGAAGGGGCAATGTTTCTGGTATGAGTGTATCTCCACTGGGACACAGCTATGGCAGTAAGTGCAGCATTGTGGTCTGATCTACTAGACAGGTCCAGGGCCTGAATGGTACAAGGGTGGGCATTCCGTGCATGCGTCCACTGATGACAGCTGTCTCTACCATGAGATGCAATGGATGTACCACAGCCCTGGCTAAATGTCAGTGTGTGGCACATCCATGAACAATGGACATTATTAGATGTGCCACTGTCAATAGTAAAACAACCCTGGGGACATCCTCTCCTGGCCATAGTATCCTTCCCAATAGATGTAGCAATGGAAGTGCTAGTGCTGCATGACCATAATCTAGGCCACTCATAGCCATGATGGCCACCATCCATGGGTGGTAGTGGCGGAACAGCTTCATGGATGGTGCCTGACACATGGCAGGTGACCATGAGAGGACATGGTATGTTCTAGTATGTGATTCAGTCTATTGTGCCTATAACATATATGGGACATGCACTCCCAGAGGTCATTGTACACACCCTGCATTAATCATACTAACTCTAAAATGGCAGTGGTGCTACTAGCCTATGCCTTCATGATAGCCCTTCACACATATTGGGTCACAGCCCTTGACAATGCTACTTCAGACAGAAGGCAGTAACCATGTCTGCAATGAGTATTGGTACATCCATCCCTTTGTGCACCCTCCCACCCTATGGGGCCTGTGGCAGACTCTCACAACTGTCCTGAAGGGGGTATCACACATCCCTAAGAGTGTTCCAGTAACTTGTCCTTCTTGTATAAAGTGTGTATCATGGGTGCCCACAGACAAACAGGACATGTCCATGGTCTGCAAAGGGGATCCAGTAGTCACATTCCTCACAGCCAAAACGTGCATACTGGAATCCTGGACCATCCCAGCTCATTCTAGCTATCATGATCAGAGGCTGAAGGCTCTCGAGTATTAGCCAAGCGCATGTTCCACAGTGGTGGTGAGAAGAGACTCACTTGTGAATGCGGTAAGTGTACATAACCTAGCAGCACACACACACCTAAAACTCAGATGTTGTAGTATTTGTGTTTGCAAACAAATGTTTTTAATACTGTGCCACACACAGATAACTATGCAGGTTGGATCCCTGATGTTCCTGTGTAACCCAAAGTGGAAGGCTTTACTAAGTTAGTCAGTATGTACAGATGCAAGGGAAAAGTAGATAAACTCTGATACAAGACTATTGTTATGTACCTGGAGCATCACTGATTGATATCATTGGTGCATGACAAAGCTAAGCTCCAATGTCCAGCCCCACACTATGGGACCATAATGATTTGTCACTGCCTCTAGCAGAGGCCAGAAACTCCTGCATCTCATCAGAGGTGTCTCAGACAATGTCCCCCCTCCTGTCAATCTATGTTCCTGTGGATAGCTTTTTTTGTCTGCAGCACATGTTATGTCAGTGGCCCTGCAACCAGCCATTTCAGAACTAAAGTCCAGGCCAACTACAGCATTAATATCCACCACAAGATCATTCCAGGCATTGTTTTGGTAGGTTCCATTGGCTGCATCATGCCAAAGAGTCATAGGTCATGGAGATGGAGGGCATAAAGTGGCACCTCCTTCTCTGCCTCACAGGACTTTTTTTCCATTTGACTTTCTCAGCAGAGGCCCCATTCATCTTCACCTTGCCTTTATCTGGCATTGTTCTGCAGGCATAGAAAACAATGGTATTACCGTGTTGGTACTAACTGATGTATACAACCTCTACCACACTCCATGTGTTCCTCCATGTCTGCACACCATGCTGGTGGTGTATCTAACAGTTATACTCATCTTCCAAAACAGTGTACACAGTGGCGGGCCCATACCAGTACTGGCAAAATGTTTCCTTCACCACACAAGCCTAAAGATTTCCAGTTACCACAGTAACAGGAGTGTTTCCTATTGGGTCGATATCATATGATTGAATGCTCATTTGACTGAATCACAATTGATAGAAAACTGTAGAAATCTATAAACCGAGTGTGATGTTATTTCTGATCATAGGATTATTAGGGGTAAATAAAAGGGATGTGGGAGGTGCAGAGAAACTTGTCCACTGGAAAAAAAATATGTTTTATGTTATGTTTGTTGTGTAGATCCTTTTCTATCAATTTAATTCAGTTAACTGAGTTTTCAGTCACTTGTGTTCAGCAATTTGTGATTCGGTTAAATAAGCATTCAGTCAAATGACATAGATCTTTCTTGTCATATTAACAATACTTGAGCATGAACTACAGATATAGACTATACACCAGGGCTTGCTTTGCAACAACCCCCAACTACAAGACATGCCTGAATGCATGCACATGGGCTCTTAGCACTTGTTGCAGGATGTGCTTACTATTAGGCTTAGCACTACTTCAGAATAACAATTTCCGCAGCTGTCTAGCACTACTCTCCCTGCAAGTTCAGAACATACATAACTAATGCCACTACTAATGTTTTGTGTATGTAGGTAATATCCTTGATTTCGGATGTAAAGTTTTTTTTTTTTTGATTCGGCCAAGGGAAGTGTTTCCCTTGGTTGAATCGGCCATTCCACAATTTTAGCTGTCGATATTACAAGCTCGAGCTTTAGTTATTCGATTAACTAAAGCTTCGATGTTGTAATACAGATGCCTCAAATCATTAGTTTCTCTTAATCACTCCATTTGCATGTCGCTCTTTCTTTCACAATTTTGTGGCCTGTTCTTCATTGCATCATGAACACACCTAAATACCTCTAGGCAGCATCATATATGGCATGAAGAGAGATATGAAAATCAAGTGAGGATTGAAATAACTGAATAATGACAGACACATGCTAATGCA
Source organism: Protopterus annectens (assembly GCF_019279795.1). Lineage (NCBI taxonomy): Eukaryota > Metazoa > Chordata > Ceratodontiformes > Protopteridae > Protopterus > Protopterus annectens. Next base: position 596,546,551 of record NC_056726.1, read on the forward strand.
AAATCCTTTATTCTGCCAACTTTCTATTTTTATAAGCGCAATATTTAAAACATATCCCTGTTTTTCGGCCTTTGTCCCCACATTATTTTTGGCTTTGTCCAGAATTCTTCCACTAAGAGCCTGAGAGGTATGGTCACAGGACCATTTACATTCACCTGAGCTACCAGCAACTCATGCAGATAGGACATCAGTTTAATGTCTCATTCAAAGGACAGCACACTCAGGAATGCATCCCCAGCCCCATGCTACACTATAGAATCGGTATGGGAAAATGAATTTAAGCTTCTAGTGTGGGAACAGAATTTAAAGAATTCGCAGTCCTTTACTGGAAAATGAATTTAAACATCTGTTGTGAGAATAGAAATGGTAGTCACTGACCTGCCATCAAAGGCAAATGTACTACTTTACTGACCCTGATATTCTGCTCAATTTTTCTGATGAGAAAAATCAAAAACTGCATTGAAGGTTTTGATATAAACGTTCTGCCATCTTCTCGTCTACAAAAGCTCAAGATTTGTTAGTACAATGTTACACATACTTGAAGCAGAGAAGCACCAAACACTCATGAACAGGTCAGGTTCACACTTGTCACCTTCCTTCCAAAATCATCTACACAGCAAGCATGACGTTGTCAAATTCTTCCTAGCCTCAGAAAAACTGCTATTTCTTGTTTTATTAAAGTATATCTGAGCCACAGTAAATTGCTGGCCAGTAACCTGCAGACATTCTTTTCTCAATAACCTTAGCCCCAGCGTGATCACTAACTAGCACCTTGCAAGGTCAACAGCTCAAGAAGTGAGCTACACTGTTTTCATCTAAGCCTTGCTTCATTCCTGTATTTCAGAGATTTATGTCCTTATCCTACTCTCATTCTTGTCTATCTGGTGGTTCGCAGTAGCTTTACCTTTAGCTACGGTATCCTGAAATGACTTTTATTACTCAGCAGACTCTAAAGCCTCACCCTTATCTTAGTATTCCTAACAGAAACATCAGTATTAATAGGAGTAAGCTTAGCAGCGCCACATAAAATGTAGTAGTCCCTGCTGGATGGCTACCAAAACTTTCCTTGGAAGTGTCATAGGGATTTATGAGCATTTCTGAGTCTCAGGTGATTGACACAGTGTCCCACTTGGTCCTTTCTAACTTTGTCTTCTCTTTCTTTTCTCTGAGTGTCATCAGTAAAATAAAAAAAAATAAAAAAAAACTGAAAGATATAAGTAAAATGCATTAATCAATAAATACTTCAAAATGTACCTCTTCTTTTATGAAAGCAGGTATTACCAAGGAGCCAAAAAGTCTGCTCTGGAGAAGACCTGACAAATATTATTTATATTAAGTGATTACGTAATTTTCCCTTATCACTGAATGCAAATAGTTCTTTAGTTTTATTCTGATTCTACGTTCACATTTTAATGACATGGAATCACATTTGCTACCTTCAGAAAAATTCTGTTCCACACTATCCACAGTCATTTGCTAAACTGGGAACATTAGAGAAACGGAGAATTTTAGACACTTCTGCACACTTCTGGTCCCACCTACAAGTAGCCTGAAAGCATACTAAATGAATCCCTGCTGTACGGGGAGGAGGTCAACCACATGACTAATTTCAGAGAAAAAAGGTCCCCTCCAAACTTTTTTTAGATCAATGCAGCTTTTTCATCTGTGATGTTCATTAGTGAATGGAATGAGCAAGCAGAATAACAAACTACAAAAATGCTTTCAGCTATGAACAAAAGCTGTTATCAATTCCTGTCAATGATCTACTTCTATAAACTGCCAGCTAAACAATAATAGGAAAACGTCAACCTCTTGCAGAAAAATACCAGGAAATATGTGTCTCCTACACTGCAAGAAGTTACTGAATAAAGTTTAAAGTGTAGTCAGAAGTGGAGTTCATAAAACATCATAGACTGTAAATGGGAAATATTAGAGGAATCTCTTTCTCAACAAGTTGATATTTTGTTACCTTTTTGGAATGAAATGCAAGCTTCAGAACAAAATTACATTTTGAAAAGAGAAACAGAAGAAAGCATTTGATTTCTCAGAAATCAAATGGCTTAAATACTCCATAATTTAATCCCATATTTATACTCAGTCTTATAATACAGACAATTCCTGCTGAAAGTATAAGTGAAACAGGCAGTAGAGCTTTTGCTTTTATTTCTGTACATAAACACTAAGGCTGGGATTCTAAGAATGTATTGTGTGCCTGAGTAAGATCTGTGTAGCACAGTTGCAGTACACTGCAGTGTAAAGAATATTTGACTAACCAGATATGGACATACTACACAGTTCAGCACATAGCTATGTTCATTTTGGAAAGCAGAGCAGTGCAGGCAAAGCGCAGAATGACCACAGACACGCACAGCAATATGTATGTAAACAAGCAAAACAGCACTCATGTGCTGGCTAGTGGGAACACCTTGTGATTGTCGTAGTATTCCCATAAATACACTCACACACACACACACACACACACACACACACACACACACACACACACAAAACCCACTATAAGTCAGTAGATACTATTCATACTAACCCCCTGTGCTGAAAATCTGTCTTGTCTCCTGTCCATTCATTTCAATCCAGCACATTGGCCACAGGTCATGGTCACATAGTAGCACCCAATCCCAGTACAGATCACTTAGTGGCATTCCCTGTCAGGGTGACTTAGGAGCACACCCTCCCTGTTACCAGAAGGCATTGGCTGTGATACAGACCACCTCTTATGACAAGATTATTGTCTCCAGCTAAACTGATGTGGCCACTCACCAAGTATGCAATGTCATCTACATGCCACTGGATCTTTTGTCACCTCTGTAAATGATGATAATGAAGATGATATCTTTGATTCACTGCAACCTGCCTCCTGAGTGGTGTATTTAAAGATTTGCCACTCAACCATATACTGTCCAGTACAATCTTTTTTTTTTCTCACATCTTTTTGCCTCCATCCCTATGACTGTCAATTCTCACACTGTCAGACTTAGGCCTATTCATTCCTCACTGATCGGGATAATCCATCAGAACCACTATAGCACGAGGCATCTGGGAGCCTTCATTCAGGTGGGAATGAGGGTAGCATTTGCCCTAGATGGCATCTCAGCTATAATGGTGTTTTCCTAGTGTAACCACTCTTATGCGTGAGGTGATATGAGACCCAATCATCCTGGGGGCCACAATGTCTTCCCCTTCTGCAAGTGTATGCTCCTCTGCACTCTCTCTATGAAGGTTCCACCATTTGGCAGTTTGGTGTACCACACACCCACCCTCCTAGGTGATGTACATCACTCTTTCTTCTGAAGGATCACTACAATACAAGCCAGGCTCTGCTTGCTCCTACCCCATGATAAGCACACCCAGCCTCCCTGCCAGCTCTGTCAAGCACCTGAGATGACAATGTGTACATGCCTGCCCATCAAACCCTTTAAAGAATACTGCATGCCACTATGTGCTTGCCAGAGGCCATCTAGCTAGACCACAAGAAAAAAAAACTCAGCTGCACTGCAGTGTACTATGTGCACGATTTTATTGGTGTAGTAGCTGCACACTATCTCTAGGGTGGATGATATCTGTATAGTGGCTGTTATAGGTGCTGCTGTAGTGAGTCAAAGGGTTCCCAGGATGGAAGGCTCACCTGTATGCTTCCACGTAATCAAGCTATGCACCATGCAGTATGTTGCAAGCAGCTTGTTTGCTGTGTATGGGATGTATTACAGTGTCTCCAAACATATCCATGTATGTGACCCATGCTTTCTGGAGGCCACATATATGTTCCCTGATGTTCCACGTTTGTGTATTGAAGGTGTTGTTGCTGTGCGGAGTGTTATCAGTGAAGGCTCCAGGGGTTATCTTGCATCACCTTAAATACAGTAGGAACACATTGAAAGGGTGAGATATATATACATGCACTGTCTTTGGCTCTATAGTAATATAGATTACTTGTATGCCAGATGTGTGAATTATGGGTATTTCCAGGGTACCATGCAAACACATTGCTTATGAACCCTACTGCACACTATCTGGCATTTGATAGGATGGCAGCATTTCCTATTGGCATAGTGCTCTCCATGGACATAAGGTGGGACCTTTGTTGCAACATGTATGCAGCTATAGCACCCATCACATTGGAAGTTGGTTGATGTCATAGAAGTCATGCACAGTGGTGGCTGCTTCTTCTGATATGCTGAAAAAACAGATATGCTCGTCCACCTGTAAAAATAGTATAACAACAATTATACTGAGAATACTACAGGACAGTCTCTGTGATATATCCAATGTGCCCCCTATTTGTCTCTAAAAATCTCCTGTATAAATTAGTATAGAGAGAGCTATGCATACCTTGGTGTCCACTGGTATAGGAAGTCCATTCATTCATCCTATCCTGATTCTGGGTTACACATGCCAGCCAATGTCCTTATGATATCGCTGTCTACCTGGAAACAGTCAGTCAGCTGTTGATCTGTTAACTAGTGGAGGGAAATATGCTGCAGATACTGTTTTCAATGAGTCCTTCTGCTGCCATGTCATGCACTGGACAGGAACACAGCAGTGCTTAAATAGGTTCATAGGTTCATAGGTTGGTACTAGGCTATCAGCCCTAGGGCCTATACAAGCCTAGCCATAACAATTCCCTGGCTATTTCTTCTCACACTATTTACTTCCCTGGACCCCTGTCTAGCAGGGCAACTGATATGATCCCTGGGGTGAATTTCCTTTCTCCCATCCAATCATCAAGGTTCCTTTTGAAGAGGGCCAGAGAGGCACTCTGCTTGACATGTATGGGCAATCTATTCCAGAGTCTGGGGAGTCTCTGGGTCAGGAACCTATCCCTCCAGCATGTTTTGTTTATTGTGATGACAAGGTTTAGATCCCTGGAGCATGTGGCTCTGAGTGATTGGGATTTCTTTAAGTGTAGCATGTCCAACAGCTCTGGGTTTGACATGGCCTTGTATGTTAAGCAGAGATCGCCGCTGAGTAGACGATATGCGACAGAGTATAGCTGGAGATTTTTAAGGCTATCAGCATAGGGCATCTGCTTTAGGCCTGTGATTCTTTTAGTGAGGTATTTCTGCGGCCTTTCCAGTTGTTGCAGATGTCTTGAGAGGTACATACCAAATGGGGCGTTGTATTCTATAATGGGTCTAATGAGGGATGAGTACAGTGGGACAATGACCTCCTTTTTTCTGGATGAAAAGCCCTTAGTGATGAGGTGTGCCACATAGAAGGATTTCCTGACTGTTGTGGCGATGTGGTTATCGAAGGTGAGACCACAGTCCACCTGTGTCCCTAAGTTTCTTATCACACTTTCGGTGTTTAGTGTACTGCCACCTATATGGTAATTGATGGATACATGTTTTTTCCCAAAGGGGATAACTATACATTTCTTGGCATTGAGCTTGAGCCCATGGCTCTGGCACCAAGCATCTGTTTCTGTAAGGCCCTTTTGTAGAGTATTCACATCATTTGGGGATTCAATAATGGCTCCCAGTTTGCAGTCATCTGCGAACTTTGTTAGCCAGAGTCCCTTAGTGTTGGCCTGTACTTCAGAGAAGTAGATGCCAAACAAGAGTGGTCCCAAGACTGAACCCTGAGGTACTCCACTTGTCACTTGTCTGGAGCTGGATTTGGAGTCGGCTACTTTTACAGTGTGGGTTCTTTCAGTAAGCCAGTTGGCAACCCATTGGGTGACGTAGGGATTAATGCCCAGTTTAGTAAGTTTATCTATGATTCCAGAGTGGGGGATGGTGTCAAAGGCCTTGGCAAGGTCTAGATAGGCTGTGTGGACCACCTTACCCTTGTCCATGGCTCTGGAGACTGATTTGAAGAAGTCAATCAGGTTCAGGAGACAAGATCAGCCCTTCACGAACCCAAACTGGGTGGGGTCCAGTGTTTGAAGGTTGCCAATGTCTTTGTTTATAAGTTCCATGATAATACACTCCATGGCCTTGCAGATAAGGCTTGTCAGACTGATGGGACGGTAGTTTCCGGGATCCAAGGTGGATCCCCCCTTGTGGAGTGGGATAACTGTAGCTGTGTGCCACTCAGTGGGCACGAATCCTGAGGTGAGGTTATGATTAAACATGACACTTAGGTGAGGTGCCAGTTAATTTTGTAGTTCATGTAGTACACAGCCCGGGATGTCATCTGGTCCCATGGATGCTGTATTCTTAGCTTTGGAGAGTGCATTTTTTACCTATGTGGCCATTATTACCGGAATTTGGCAATCTTCCAGTATTGAGATGGGCCATTTAGGGGGTGAGAGGGGGTTGAAGTTGGCACTGAATCGATCTGCCAGGATATTGGCAATATCCTTGGGATCAGTATATTTAATGCCATTCTGTTTTAGCTCAGAGCAGATCTGAGCATTGCCATTTAGATTCTTGACATAGTTATAGAATGCCTTGTGGCTGTCTTTGGAATCTTTGGCAATTTTATTTTCATAACTAGCTTTGGAGGATTTTATGAGGGATCTCAGTTTCTTACTGAGGCTTGTAAGGGAGTTTTTTGCATCCTGGGATTTTCCTCTTTTCTGCAACAGTTTCTTCCTTTTGTTGTAAAGTTTGTTTATGGCAGGGGACCACCAGATTGGCTTCCTTTTTTTGGATGAGAGCACCTTGGTTCTATTTGGGATGGCACGATTCATGCATGAGTGGATGTGCTCGTACAGTGCCTTAGTGTGGGATTCAGCAATTGAACTTTCAGTTCCCGTCTGCATGGGTGTCATGAATTTTGTCACTTCTGACTTGAGTAGTATGAAGTTAGCTTTGGAGAAGTTTTTTATGGAGGTTTCCTTACTGGGGAGTGGGGGTGGGATCTGAATGTTAAGGATGATTAACTAATGGTCAGACCTGACTAACGAGGGGGTGACCATAGGTGTGGAGCATTGATTTCCCATGTTGGTAATGGCCAGGTCTAGAATATTGGGCCCCCTTTTGGGACTATGGATTAGTTGATCCAGGGCGTTGGAATTTATGAATTCCAAGAACTGTTCGGCAAAGGTGTTGGTACAGGAGTAGTTTTCCCAGTTAATGGCAGGGTAGTTAAAATCACCCAGTATTAGGATGTTTGGTTCTATCTTAATATTTTCCAGTATGTTTAGAAAGGTGTAGTGAGAATCTTGGGGTATGGTGGGGGATCTGTAGCAAGCTACAATTTGGATTGCAGTCTTACCTAGTGTTATTTGCACCTGGAGAATTTCAGATGCATTGTGTTGGGCAACTAGCCTGGTGGTGTGAATATCCTTGGTGAATATTGACACTCCTCCACCTTTAGTGTTTCGGTCCTGATTTGGTGGCCGAAAAGTGTGGTAAGAGTTGTAGCCTGGTATTGCAGGGGTGCTCTCTGGAGCCTTGAACCAGATCTCAGTTACTGCACAGATATCGATGTTCTCCATTTTTAGGTGTGCCTCGAGAGAGTGCATTTTGAGGTTTAGACTTCTAGCATTGAGTAGCATTACCTTCAGATTTTGCATGCTTGTACCTGTTATGGTGGTGGTTTTGTCCTTTGAACTTTGCCTAAAAAAGGCACTATAGGGGTTGCAACAGCCTTAGCCAGTAACCTGAATCCCAGGGGTGACAAGTGCAGACCATCTCTGGCAAAGCATCATGGTCTGTCAATCATGTCGTCCCAGGCAGACAGATACTGGATCCCCTTTGAATGACACCAGAAGCTTAGCCAATTGTTGAAGTCAATCATTTTGTCCTTATATTGTGGTATCATTCTGGGCGAAGGCAGGATGCTACTCAGGGCTAGGGTCATACCTGCCTGAGCCACATGATCCGAGAGCTCTTCCATGTCTCTTTTCATGTAGTCCAGGGAGGTATGTCTCAAGTCATTCACTCCAACATGGACAATGACAGAGTCATATTTGTACTTGTTGTGGAGTGACTTCAGTGCATGCATTATGTGGTGGATCCTGGCACCTGACAGGCAGCTGACTGTAATTTTCTCCTTGTTCAACCTAGTGAGAGGGACATCAGTATGCCGGACTATAGAGTCACCTATGACTAAAGTGTTAGGTACATTGTCTTGCCTTAGGGGCTGTTGCTGGGTGGCACACTGGTGTTGTGAACTATGTGACACTTTGGTTGTGATTGGTGTTTGTTTGCATTTCAGCTTCAGAGGTCCTTGTTGCTTGGGCAGGTTACAGTTAAGGGCCTCTGCATATGTGGATTTAGTGTTGCTATGTGTGGGTGTTGGTGGTGTGGGTTTAGAAGGGCTATGTGTTGCTTGAGGTGTAGTGTGGGTGTCAACCTCCTCCTCTTGACTGTCTAGCACAATCTTGGGTGGAGAGAGCTTTGCTTCCATTTTGGTTATGTAAGTGCATCTCTCACAGGTTGTAGTGTTGGATGGTAGGAGGAGAGGGTTGTCTGTGTACATGAGGCAATTGCTGCATTGCCCCAGTATGCCCAGATTCACCAGGTGGACAGGAGAAATCACCGGAAGCTGACCCTTGGACATGCCTGGTTTGGTGCTTTTTTTTTTTTGTAAAGTACAGGAGCTGTTTTCCCTTACCTTAGCAAGGTACTTTGCAATTATAGGCTGTTTAGTGCCTACTATTAATTTCTCCTTATTATCAAGGAGAGTTGAGTGCTTGTATCAGTTTAAGGCTTCCCAGTGCTTTCCAGCAGGTAGTAGAGAAAGTGCTAGTCACAGGGATGCTTAAAGGTAAGATGAAAAAAAAATGCACACTGCAGTGTGCACTAGAGAAGTTAGATGTGAAAGTAGATAACTTAAGTTTTACCTGTTTAAAAAGTTAAGGTTTAGTGGAGAGTTACTATTTTTAAAACAGCAAGATGGATTGAAAGGGGTGGTCAATTTTGTATTCTGGTACTATGGAATACAGTAGGATGGCCAATAAATTTAAATTGTTGAAGGGGAGGGATTTCAAAAATGATGATTTTGTGATTACTCACACAAGCCAGTGAAAGTAGAGAGGAAATGAGATATATGGTCAGATTAACATAAGAGACAGGCAACTAGAAAGACAGTGGTATTTAACAAGACAACTGTGACTCGGTGGGAGGGTGTGGAAAAAATTCTGCCTGACTCAGAAGAGAGAGCTGTGGTCTCTTTTGAAGTTTTAATATGCTGTTAAAGCAGAATGCAAGTAAAACACAAGGTAAAGAAAACAAACCACAGTATTCAAAATATAGAAAGGCAATAAAGTAATACAAAATACAAAAAATAAAAGCAAACTAACCTTTCCTTCACAACAAAGTGTACCAGAGTCTGGATGAGCCTTTCTGGTAAAGCTCTGAAATGTTTTATTTTACCCCTTAAATAGAAGGTTTAGTTCCTAGCTCCACTCCCTCGGTTAACAAATGATTAACCTTAAGTGACCTCTTCTATCTTATGAATGAGTCCTTAATTGATCAGTTCTAATTTCTGCCTGACTCAGAAGAGAGAGAGCTGTGGTCTCTTTTGAAGTTTTAATATGCTGTTAAAGCAGAATGCAAGTAAAACATAAGGTAAAGAAAACAAACCACAGTATTCAAAATATAGAAAGGCAATACGTTAATACAAAATACAAAAAATAAAAGCAAACTAACCTTTCCTTCACAGCAAAGTGTACCAGAGTCTGGATGAGCCTTCCTGGTAAAGCTCACAGATAGTAAATGCTGCTGCTGCATAAAGACTGCTGCTCCTACCGGCATTTTTCATGTTGCAACACCACAATTTCCCATAGGTTCATAGGTTCATACTAGGCTATCTGCCCTAGGGCATTTATAAGCCTAGCCAGAATGTGTTTGGCTTTCACCACCCATTTTAAATTTATTTTGCTATGCCCTTTTTCGAGGTTAGTATACTGTGCCTCTGTCTAACAGTGACACAGAAGTGATACCCTGGGTAAACCTACGATCTCCCATCCACTCATCAAGATTCCTCTTGAAGAGAGTCAATGAGGGACTCTGCCTAACCTGGACTGGGATTTTATTCCAGAGTGAAGGGCCCATAATTGAGTACAATGCCTCTTTTGGGATGTACCTTACCAGACACCTGCAGCAACTGGAAAGACCCCAAAAGTACCTCACCAAGAGGATCAAAGGGCTCAAACAGATGCCATATGCTGCCCGGTTAAAGAAACTCCAGCTCTACTCAGTGGCATACCACCTGCTCAGAAGTGATCTGTGCCTGACGTATAAAGCCATGTCCAACCCGGAATTAATGGACATGCTGCACCTCAGAAAATCCAAATCCCATCGAGCTACGCGCTCGAGAGACTTGAACCTCAGCACTGAAATAAATAGGACATGCTGGAGGGACAGATTCATAACCAGAGGCTCCCTTCACTCTGGAATAAAATCCCAGTCCAGGTTAGGCAGAGTCCCTCATTGACTCTTATAAACTTAGACAGTAGCTTGAATAACAGGGTTTGCATTTTCTAAAAGATATGAAGTCTGAAATGCAAATATATGGTATTATTTAGTGATTTAATTCCTCAGGTCATCCCAGTGATTTGCCAGAAAACTACACATTTTATGAGAAACAACCCAAACTTTTGAGGCAAAAATCTAGACAGTTGAGAGGTATGGTTCAAATGAACATCTGTATTGATCATTTTATAGAACTGTCAGTTGTAACAGGGGCTATTCCTTGATGGTTAAATTGTAAAGATCTCTCCGTAACTAGGTCTTTATAACAAAGTTCCTGTTTTATTACATCTCTTATACAGAAATTTAGGGCTATCATTCACATTCCTTCTTCCTCAACACACAAATACAGAACTGTCCACAGCAGTCACTTATTTTCAGGCAATTTCATAAAAAAAAAGAAATACTGTAAAGTGAAAGTTTGACATTATCCTCTCACAGATAACTGGTTAAAAATAAAATAAATGATTAATTTATTGAAGAAAAACAGTTATTAAGCTCTCCATTCCATCTGGATATTAAACAGTTGGATTATACTATAACACAAGATCTCCAGTTCAGGGCATACAAGTATCAATACCATAATACTTTTATGGATATTGATAAAGTCTGCAATATCATTCAACAATGTAAGCAAAAGAAACTTGAATAGGATTGGAAGGAGTATGCACAGGGCATGGCTTACCCCCCCCCCCCCCCGGGGACAGTACAACAATTCCATTCATAGAAGCCAGCCATCTCCTTATGATAATGATCTTTGAGTCAATATTGGTAATACTGATGAAACGTATTCTATCATTTATAATGCCATGCTAAATTATAAAGTGTATAATTACAGCAGTTACGACATAAATAGCATGCAGAGCTGTTCAGCAGATGTTATACTTTTGTCCCCACTTAGGGAGCAAATATTACTAAAATCTTAGGAGAACTTAAATTATTCATCAGGAATCTAAACCTCTGATTACCTTTCAACAACTCACAAAATGAGGTATCAACCACCAGTTTAAGAGTTCCCAGTGTTTACAATCTTGAATTACATCCCACTTTCCAGATATTGGAGAGAGTTTGTGAAATGGATATCAGACATATCCATAACCAATTGGGGATTCAAGGAAAGGCAATTTGAACAAAGAACAGTGGCAACTTATCAAAGACCTCTAAGAACTATGTGACCTGATAAGGGCAGGGGTATCATCATAATGAATAAATTAGACTATGAACAACAGATGATCAATTTACTTTATGAGGATACTTATGTGGAGGCTTCCATTAATGAAATCAATGTTTCCTATAAGAATATAGATTATTATTTGGAAGACATGATGACACAGGGCCAAATTACTCTCACCGATTTTCACTTCATGTTGGTTAAATCTCCAACTATACCCACCATCTTCGAGCTACCTAAAATTCATAAATCTACAGCAGATCCCCCCTCACACACCCCCATTGTGGATTCTTGTAATTCTAAAACAAGTTCCATAATAAAATTTATAATTTTAAGCTTAAAAACATAATTTCTAACATCCCTCATCTGTGCAAGGATTCATGGGACTTTCTTACTTGATGTAACCAGTTGGGGGCTTCTGTGGATATTGTTTTCATTACCATCAATGTTAAAGAACTATTCAGTTGCAGTTCCCACCACATCGGACTGGACTGGTTCGCAGACCATCTGGTACAGAATCTGAACTGTAATCAAGATATGACTAATATTAATAAGCTATTTAATGGAGATGTCTCTCCATAATAATTTATTTTTTTAGGAAGGCCACTATTTTAAGCAATTAACAGGTGTTGCTATGGGAGCAGCATGTGGGCCCCTCTATGCCAATGTCATCATGGCAGCCTTGGAGCATCTGTATCTTTTCCAGAGTACATATTATACTTATATCAAGATGTATACTCATTATCTTAACAATATTTTCATTGCCTGGACTGGACCAGTGGAATATATGTAAGCATTTATGGAGTACCTTAATAGTACAACATCATTTTTGAAATTTATATAGGAACTAATTCTACTGCATATCTTGATATGTTAATATTGAAGGATTTAATTTGGGAAGATTTTACAGCAAAAATATATGGGAAGCCTTCCTACTACAACAGTTTCCTTTATTTCAGCAGCAATCATCCATTCCACTAAAAGTGAGCACTCATTAATGGTCAGATCATTTGAGCTGCCCGCATGGTCACACTCTATGTGGACTTCATGGATGAATGTAATAACTCCATCATATGGTTATTAATAGAGCATATCAGATAACATTAATTGACTCAGTACAGAAAGAAGTTAACAAAAAGAGGCAGGTGGGAGTCTATAGATCCTTATTTCATTTAGCGAGTGGATGTCAAATATCAACAACTATGATTGAACTCCCAGCAATGGTTCAACAAGATCCACTGGACAGTGTTTTGGAGATCTCTATGAATACAGCAAGACACAGAGACCTTCCTAAGGAGTGCTCTTCTCCATTTATTACAACCTTTTCCACTGACAGTAATACTATATCTAATATTGTCAACAAAGCTTGGGAGTTGATTAAGAGTGATAGAGAAACATATGAATTATTCGGATCCTGGCCAAAAATAATTTACAAATGTAGCACTGATTTTAAAAATGTATTTGATGATATATCAGAAGTCCCAAAACTTACCAATGGTATGATGTCAAAATGTGGAACTTGCCCACAGTGCCAGCATATAGACTGCGGTGATGAAATATTGATTAATAATAAGAAGATCTATATAATAAGGGCAGTACAACTGTAAATCTAAGGGAGTAGTTTATGCAGTCTTATACATTCAGTGCCCTGCCTATTATTTAGGCAAAACAGAACAAAAGCTTAAACAGCAAATTTATGAACACTTTTAAGACATTAGGACAGCTAAGCCCACCAATGCATTTTATAAGCATATTGCTACTCATAAAGAACACAGTTTTAAGTTTGCAGCATTGGAGAAAGTAGATGCTCATCCAACAGGTGGACCATGGCCCATAATCCTTGGGCAATGTGAATTATGGTGGCAGATCTTTCTTAATGCCACACAACCTCCTGGTTTCAATGATATTATTATGAGTCTTCTCAAGATGAAAGCTTGTCAAAAATTTATCAACCTATATTGTATGCACACACACACACACACACATATATATATATATATATATATATATATATATATATATATATATATATAATATATTTCATATGTATATTTCTATATTGCGTTTACATTATTATTTTTTTATTTTTAATAAGGTTAGGCTTTACATATTCATATTTAAGTTATATTTACTCATATTTAATTCATACAGATTTTACCAAGATTTTTTAATATTAAATTATATTTATTGAAATTTACTAACATTTTATAACAAACTGTGTTTTAACTGTTCAAAATATTTAAATGTTAAATTTCTTAGCATCCCAACTGACTTTATAATTACTACTGCAGTCGACTGTTACATGCTTTCAAATAGTTACATTAGTAACAATGTTTCTTTAAGAAAATTCTTTGGCTTCAAATTCAAAATGTGGTCATGTGACTTGGTTAGTATATAAGCGGTCATATGACTTTAAATGGATATCTAATGAAGTCTCTAGATATAGGTTAATAAGATATGAAAGTGGTTATCTTTTTATATGTTTATGTGGTTTAATACATTTTCTTCAATAAATTAATCTTTTGGTTCACCATTTGTTTTTGAGTTTTTGTGCTGGTTAGTTTGTTTTCACGTATTCATATGGGTCTACTTCAGAAAACGGAAATACCACAACACCGACTTTCGCAATTCTGAGATGAAGGCCGACAACATCAGAAAACCAAAATCCCGGAAAACACCGACTGTGAACTCCAGGTAAGTAACCACTTGTCCAAAGAAATATAAAATTAAACACACTGATCGGGGCAGCTTCGCCCCTCCCACACCCACCTAACTAAATATACCAGCTCTGAGGTTGCACTACCATGGGAGTAATGGGCAAAGTTCAACATGGTAGTCAAATGGTTACTTACCTGGAGTTCACAGTCGGTGTTCTGGGACATCGGTTTTCTGATGTTGTTGCCTTCTTGTCTTGGGATTGTGAAAATCTGTGTTGTGGTATTTCGGCCTTCCAAAGTAGACCAATTCATATATGCATACAAAACATGCTATATGTATTACAGAGACACATATGCACACACACACTGATACACAAACACACACACACACACACACACACACACATACACATGTACATACAGACACATCCATGTATACACTAGACTCAACTATACTGGGCTCAACAGAACAAAAACAATGATCTCAACAGTGAAACACAATACGGCTACATCTATGCAGGTAGACTGGTGCATGACTTATGTAAGCCTTCCGGACTATTTGTGGCTTTATTTTGCATTAGCAGCAGCACCAATTTCTTGTTTATTCGGTTGGTACAAGTTACTTAGCAGTCACACTGTTTACCACAAAATCATATTGAGCATTTCATTCACTCAAATATTTCCATGACTATAAGGTCACATGACTGCCACAAGCACCTTAATAAGTAAATCACATCTGTTTTTTTTACCAGCCTCAATGCAAATACAATTAATGGACATTACTTTTCCCAGACTGGTAATTTTTTTGTAACACCTTTACTGAATTATTACTTGTAGCATAAGCAAACATATTTATATAAAATAAAACAGATCATATTTACTTGTTCATAGTTACAAGTATTATACATTTCATATATTCTTTTGAACAATATAATCAATCCAACATTATGCAAATTTTCAATTACTGCCTTCCCTCAAACATCATTCCTCCTCTAAAACATTTTTCTGCATGTACTCTTTCCACAGTTTTGCATTTATTTCTATGTAATTTACTCCTACCCCTTTTCCAGAGATCCCACTTCATGTTCTCATTTCTCTGTTACTATATTCACTACTTCAAATATGGTTGGTTTAAACTTTTATTTCCATTTTCTTGTAACTGTTTTTTGGCAGCTACCAGAATTAAACTTAACAAGGCCTTACTATGTCTAGGCAATTCAGATCCTGTATCTCAGCTCCAAAAAATTTACTTAGTTATATCAATTTGCTCCCAGTATTACTGACAGAGTACTCTGTAGGGTATTGTTAAAGTCTTCCAACTCATTATACTCCCAAAACATATGTTCCCAGGTATCTCTTTCTTTCTCATTACACCTCCCACATTTGCCATCTAAGTGAGGAAAAATTATTTTGAGTCTTCTTAGGGTATTCAAAAACCTCTGCAAAATCTTCCAAGTAAACCAAGCAAAAATCCTAAATTTTCTCAAATCTGTTGCATATTTAGGAGCCATGCATATATCCTCCCATTATTTCTTTGTGTACTTCTTATCCAGTCTCTCTTCCCAATATTTTCTAACCTACTCTGATTGATTCCTATAGTTATCATGGAATATTTTATATGCCCTACTAATTATTTCCTTTTTGGCAGCAGCTTCTATTCTAGATTCAGCTAAAAACTCTACCAGTGCACATCTTTCACTTAGGATTCCCCTATCATTTTTTCTTTGCCTATACACTGATATCAAACCCTGATAGGGATGCCAGTACCTAGCCAGCAGTCTAAATGTATTATTGGCCTCTTCCCATTCTGTTACTATTCTCTCCCTATTAGTTCCCAATATCTTGGTTCCTTTGCAGTTTACAATAGTAAATTCCAGCCCACTCTTGCATATTCTTTGTCCTCCTAATTGAAGTCGCCCCTATCAGCAGACTCTTCTTTCTCCATTCTGGTATTGGCTTAGTTCTTAGTATACTTTCTGCTGTTATTTTCCTTAAGGACCTCCATTCAAAATCCCACTCTCTCCATATTTCTTAAATCCTCCACTTCATCATCATCTATTTCCACTTTGAATTATAGCTTTCTGCTTGTTTTATGTATAACAGACTTAACTGTGTGGCTCAAAAATATCACTTCAAAGCATGTAATTCTAAACCACCTTGTTCTATTGGAAGGATCAACTTATCCCACTTGACTCTTGCCATCTTCTACTTCCAGATAAAATCCTTCAACTCTTTATTAATTACTATCCACAACTTCTCCTCTGGTTTATAAATATATGCCTGACCTCAGTATTAAAATTAAAGGGATTAAAACATTTTCACTGCTTCTATCTTGTTATCCATATCCATAGACAAGAGCTTCCAGTTTCTCAGTTTTTATTTTATCTTTTGTTTAGTCTCTTCCCACACATCATTAGCTGCCAAAACAGAATCCTTCTAACCCATAACCCTAAATACTTCATTTTATTATGGTCTTTTAGATATGGGTATTGCTGATCCAATTCATGTATGGGTACATAGTTTAAGGGTACAGCCTTTGTTTTGTCTTCATTAATTTTAAATCTCAAAAGAATTTAAAATTATCTCAGAATGTTCCACAACATTGAGCTATCCATTTCTGGCTTCATCAGGTACAAAATAACATTGTCTTCAAATAAAACCAACTTTTCTTGATTACTATACAAATTATATCCTTGAATTTCTGAGTCCCATATTTTCTTTACCAATGATCCTAAATAAAATGCAAACAACAAAGGGGAAAGAGAATATCCCTGCTTGGATCCTCTTTTCAGACACAACTTTTTAAGAGAGTAACCCTCCCACTTTGATTTTGCCTCTAATCTCCTGCATATCTTCCAAAAGAATCTTATAGTATCTTTGACTGCAAATGCTTCCATCGCCCTACTCATAAAATCCCAGCTTACGCTGTTGATTGCTTTAACTACATCAAGACCCACCAAAAACAGCGGTATCTTATTACATTCTGCTTCCCTCTGGATCTTTATTGTTCTATTAATATTATCAAATCTTTGCCTCCCCTCCACAAAATCACATTGATCTATATCTAGCAATTTTTGCAACACCTTTGCCATTCTTTTATCCATTATAAACATAAACACTTTATAATCATGGTTTAAAATTGAAATGGCCTATATGAAGCTTTTACCATCTTTAGGTATTACAGCCACCACAGCTTTCTTCCAAGATGTTGGTGCTTCCCCTCCTTTTAAAATACTGCTAAACAAAACCTTCCAGAACTTTATCACGTTCTTCCCTCCTAGCTTCCAAACTTCCACTGGAATACCATATGTTTATGGAGACTTTACTGAAAATTGATTATATATCACCATTTTTATCT
The DNA here is from genome assembly GCF_019279795.1 of Protopterus annectens. Lineage (NCBI taxonomy): Eukaryota > Metazoa > Chordata > Ceratodontiformes > Protopteridae > Protopterus > Protopterus annectens. The sequence goes on from NC_056726.1 coordinate 596,564,119, forward strand.
CATGTCCTCCTATCCTAACTGTTAATCATTGATCCTCATTTACCTCTAACCTTGGCATATTTAAGTCTTCTATAAATATTTCCATCTGTGCTTATTCTTAATTTCAACATTTATCTCCTTTATACATTTTTTCATAAAATATCAGAAATATCTGGAATACCTCTACAGGATCTCTTGTTATATTTCTTGTTACAGGCTCCCTAGGTTTAGCAACAACCCTTCTTTCTACTTTCTGTTGCCTAAGTTGTTGAGCTAAAAGTTTTTATTCTCTGGAGCTATCAAAAAACATTTTCTTAACAGCAATCTTTATAAATTCATGCATACTATCTTGGTACTCCCTTATTTTCTCTTTAGAACTCTGCAGTTGCGCCTCTTTTTGTTTGTGAGATTCTCTTATTCTGCAATACATTAACCTTTGTCAGCCCTTCTAAATAAATCTTGTTACTTCTTAACCATATCTTATTTTATTTCTATCCTGTTTTTCAGTTCCACTCTCATTTCATCCTACTCACTAGCTATAACTTCTGAAGTACTTTGAATCTTCCTTATAACTCTCGAGTAATTTGTACTACCCATCCCTTAAATTCCTCTCTTTTTAACAGGTAATTGGGGAAGTGTTAGTGTCGCATTTTTACTTCATTGCCCTGCATTTTTATTTTAGTTATTATTGGCACATGGCCTGAGATACTTACTGTGTGTGTGTAAAAGCTCTCAAGTAAATGCGTGTCTTCCTGTGAAATATAATTTCTGTCTAGTCTAGCCCAGTTATAGTACCTTGGGGTATAATATGTAAATTCTCTCTGAGTTTCTACTACTGAATTCAGTCTTCCATACCAAATATTCTCATAAATTTCTTCAGAAATCTACCCTCTTTTATTACATTTTTCCTTCTAGGCCCCCAAGATGCATCCTTACTGTTGCAAATCAGATTCCAGTCACCACCCATAAGTAATGGTCTGTGCTGAAAGCTGATTATCTCTCCCAACATTTTCTTAAGCTCCAAAATAGCAGTTTTAGATGGAATATAAACACATATCAGTGTAATCCTCTTCCCTCACCAGTAACTCCTTACTAACACAAATCTACTGCTACGATCTTTTTTCATATTCTATCACTATTTGCACTCCTCTAGCAATGTTTGAGTCTCATAAGGGATAATTGGCTAGGCTTAAAATGTCTCACAAGGGCAGTTAGCTTAATACTAATCTATGAATCGATTAACCTATGTATATTAAGTACTCCTCCTTTCCTTGGTCCCTGATATTCTGCTGAACATCCATTCTGAAATAATTTCTTTATCAAATTCACATGCTCATTTCTTTCCAAATGTGTATCATGTATCATTGCTGTTTGCACTCTGTATTCCTTAATATAATTCAATGCTATTTCCTTTTTGTCTATACCTGTCAGACTATTCACATTAGCCATTATGGAAAGAGCTATTATCCCCATCTATTATGTATGGCAGCTTTTTTAAACATCTATCTCCAACTTTTGTGGTATGCTCACCCCACTAGTGTTAGGCAGGCTGATCTTCTATACAGTTGTTTCTTGTCATCTCCATTTGAATCTATGTCACATTTTACAAGACATATTGACAATTTTTTAATCAAAGGGAATACGTTCTTATTTATAGACATGACTGATATCTCCTTGAAAAATGCAACTTTTATGTGTGATGCTTTTTGAGGGGAAGAGTCACTGTTTTTTTTTTTTTTTTTGTACTTTCAACTGTCACACAAAAGTAGTAAGTTTTATATTTTATTTGTAAACTTTAGCAAATTACTTTGTTGGGCTCATTCAAATGAGCAATTTTTTTCTACTATTTCAATACTTTTTCTACACGTGGTTTGCCCGAAAAAGATTTTCTAACAGGTTTTTGTTCTTGAATAAATTTTCATTATAATACAAAAGTCACAGTGCATATTCCATTAGTTTTATCTCATAGCCAAGTATATAATCTGCATAAAAAATGTATGCTTCAACTTTGACCAAGCAAAGGTTTTGCTCATCTCTTTCTCAGTGCAAAGCCGAAATACACAATGAACAAGATTTAAATAACAATCACATGATATCTTTAGCAAATGAGATTGTAGCCACAGTAGATAAATTTCTTAACTCAGAAGTACTATAAAAACAGTTACATCAGACTGTTATAAAATTAACAGTTATTAAAATTATTTAATTTCTAGAGTACCTTTTTTTCAATACAAGTTTTAGACTTGTAGAATTTAATCCTGGTTAATAGGTTCATAAGTAAGTACTAGGCTAGCTGCCCTTCTAGACCTTTTTAAACCTAGCCAATTTCCCTTTGAATGGTGAAATCAAAACCTGTACCTTGTGTCTGTGAGGTAATCAGCTTAACCATTATGCCAACTCCTAACCAGTGTAGTACTGGAGTGTAAATATGTAATTCAGCTAACTCAATCTCTAAAGCAATACCCCTCCTCACTCCTCTGATATTACAAACAACTTTTAAACAAGTCTGAAGAAAAGAAGTAGGGTTAGTACTTGCAGTCAGCATATAATTTGCTAAAGCAGTTCTGTGAAGGCTTCTATGAATAACTGGTAGACATTCAGATATCCTTTCTTTCAAACATCTATTATTTTTGCCTATATAAAAGCCCTGTGTCAGGAACGTGATACTTGTATTTACCTGGTGAATGGAAAATGGGCTTAAATTAAATGCTAAAAAAGTAACATTAGTGCATTTGACAGGTAAATCAGCCCCTCTAGTATAGAACATTGACAATACTCTACTTCAAAATTAAAATGTAGTTAGAGATCTGGAAACCTGGGTTGATAATTCCCTCTCCTTTGATAATCGTGTAGCAAAGGCTGTCAATAAATCATTTTACATGGCCTAGGTGATCATCAAGGAAATATAATTCAGATCTGAACATGTTATTGTGCCCTTGTTTTCAGCAGTAATTGGACCAATTACAGAGTACAACACCCACTTTGGAATGTAACTCACCAGACATACAAAACAGTTGGAAAGAACCCAAAGGTTCCTAACAAAGGTAAACACAGGCTTAAAATCCCTAAATTACCAGAAAAGACTAGAAGCGCTGCCCTTTTTCTGTCTTATAGGTTCCTCAGAGTTGACCCATGCCTTATCTTCTGAACAATCAGGGACCCCGCAGTCAGGATCTCCTGCACCTTCACAAATCAAATATTCTCACAAATGTCAGAACATGGGATCTAAACCTGCTTCAGAAGATCAATAAAACAAGGTAGAGAGACAAATTCATTACACAGTGCCTCTCTCATCTATGAAATAGACTCCTCCCACAAATAGAGCAGTGTGATACATTATCTGCCTTTAAGCAGGACCTAGAGTCATAAATTCACCTGGGCTTGACAGGTCTAGCCCTCCTGTCGAAAAGAGGCACAGTCTAAGTTGGGAACTGGCAAGGCATAATTGTCACAAGACTCAAGTAGCTTTGAACTTTCTTTTATTCTATAATTCTTTGGAAAAACTGAACACTTAATGCAAGTAGCTAAATAAAGCATGTTTTCAGTTACAGAAGTTGCACAAGTTGTATAGCATCTGAAAACAAATGTTCTTACTTACAGGATGCATAAACCATAGCGCTCAACATCTTAGCCCAATAAATCTGGACAAAGCCTGACATAATGGGGGAACAAAGTCCCAAAAATAGGGACAGATTTTAAATATTGCTCTTATAAACTTAGACAGTAGCTTGAATAACAGGGTTTGCGTTACAATGCATTTTCTAAAAGATATGAAGTCTGAAATGCAAATATATGGCATTATTTAGTGATTTAATTCCTCAGGTCATCCCAGTGATTTGCCAGAAAACTACACATTTTATGAGAAATAACCCAAACTTTTGAGGCAAAAATCTAGACAGTTGAGAGGTATGGTTCAAATGAACATCTGTATTGATCATTTTATAGAACTGTCAATTGTAACAGGGGCTATTCCTTGATGGTTAAATTGTAAAGACCTCTCCGTAACTAGGTCTTTATAACAAAGTTCCTGTTTTATTACATCTCTTATACAGAAATTTAGGGCTATCATTCACATTCCTTCTTCCTCAACAGAGAAATACAGAACTGTCCAATTCTATCATATTTATCATTAAAAGTATGATGGCTTGAAACTAGCATTTGCTTTTTTTTTTTTTTTTGCACATGGTATATCGTGGTGGAGCTTCACTTAAACTGCATAGTTAACTTCATTCATTCTCGGGTATACAATTTTTAAGCTTCTTTTTGGTAATATGAATATGCTGCTGTTCAGCAGTCACTTATTTTCAGGCAATTTCATAAAAAAAAAGAAATACTGTTCTTTTTCAGTACTTAAAGTGAAAGTTTGACATTATCTTTAGCTATTCAAATGAGTTGCTCTATATTGCATTTACCCTGCTCTCACAGATCAGGCCATGTCTATAAAGGATCCTGAAAGGACTATCTCACTTAACTGGTTAAAAAATAAAATAAATAGATTAAAATTGAAGAAAAACAGTTATTTGCAGCTCTCCATTCCATATGGTCATTTACTTTTGTTCTATACTTTCAGAATATTCAAAAAGTACGAAGTATAAAGTTTCTGAACAATGCCTCAGTAAGTGAATGTTTCTGTTTCTAGTTCTGTTTTCCAGTGTTTCTTGTCTTTGGAGTTCCCTTAATGCTCTTTAAGGTGGCCAAAGTTTCTAGCCTTCTTCAGTGTCTCTCAAACATTTTCCCGACTTCAGCACCTACTCCTTCTGCATCCATTTCTATTTTTTCCAACTATCCCATTCTGCTTATTCTATCTTACATAGGTATACATCATTTGTTTGCCTAATAAATGGGTTGATCCATGGACCCTTTTCAGCCATGACTTCAGCTACAAGGGTAATAGTAATCATCATATTTATATAGAAAAACTGTTATCCATCAACAAGAACTGTTTTCTGTGGTGGGAAGAAACCAGACTACACAGAAGGAAAAAAAACAAAAAAACAAGACCTTGCAGACTCCATAGAGAAAGTCTACACTGGCCAAGAGTGAACCACAGACTGCATAGATGTGAAGCAGAGGCCTTACCACTCTGACACTGTGCTGTCCTTGGCAGTTCCTCACGTTTTTCTTTTTAATGCCCCTTTTTGTGTACTTTACATGATCTTCAACTTTATTCCACAGTTTCTGCAAACTTATTAAAAATTTCCAGCTTCTCTTTTTAGTGAATAAAACAAATGTTTAAACACTAAAGTAAACATCTTCCACTATCCCTGAAATTTTATACCATGGTCTTTTATTTTATTTTATTTTTTGTAGTTTCCTCAACGTAACATAGATTAGGTAATATAACAAAGGGATATATATGAATTATATAACACATATTTTTTCTTAAAAAACTTTTCTGTCCTTTTTCTGTTCCTGTATCTGTTGATCATCTAGGCCCTCCCACAGAATGATTGTGCCTGTTCATCCGTTAATGCTTGGCTGAGAGTTAAATACAGTGTAACCATCATCTAGGCAGTGGCCGATTTTTTGTTTTCTGGTCCTAACCCCTCCCCTGTAGTCTGACATGCTATTGTCTTCCTCTATGAGTGTCTGCATTTTCTCACAGTCTCTATGAAGGCTACTACATATATATGTTTTAACAGAACCAACCCTGTGTCTCCAGCTCATAGGCTGTGTGCTGTGTGCCTTCTTATCAGTAGATGCTGGTACTACAGTGGGCTAACCACCTCCGTCTACCCAGGATGGACAAGCATGTGTCAGCTGCTGCCTCCCCTGCTTCTTCAGTATACAAGTGTTAGTTGATTCCAGGTTGTCACAATCAGGGTTCTGTCCTTCTGCACCCCAGAGTTGGCTACTAAAATACTCTAAAATATTGCTTTACAGCATAATAAAATTACAACCAAGATAAAAATGAAGAATTGTAACACAGTCCAAACATAAGCTTAGGGCCTTGTCAGTTGTATGAATAATTTTACTTTTATTAATGTTTTAAAAGAAACTCTAAACTAAGGACAGTATATCTAAAAAGTAGAAGCTTTGTAATCTATTAATTTGGCGACTACCACTATTTTTTGTTTTGTTTTGCCATTCATTAAGCATCAGTCTGTCACACATCTGTCATTTAGTGTGCATTAAAAATAAACTATTTTTTCTGATCTGAGAATGCACCAGTCATGTGAAATCCTACAGAGAGCTTCCAGTTCAGTTGCAGCAGTAAATAAGATACACAGAGAATAGAAACTTTTGCATGCTGTTTTAATAATAATGATGATTTATGTATTAAATGTAGGAAATAAAGCCTTAAATTGATCCTATAAGGCTTGTTTTCTTTTCTGATTTTTAAGACTGACACAGATTTCAGAAGATCATTTCCAATTACTGCACACGGCTTTCACTGGTTAGGCCCACAGGAACAATTGTACAATATCAGCTCATTATTCAACCTATTGCTTCAATTGCTGCTTGATTTGCAGCCAGCAAACATAAAGTTTCTGAAGGCATTGGCTACAGCTTGACTTTCAGAATATTAAGCAAGTTGCAAACATAACGTTTCTGAAGAGTACCTCATTAAGTACATATTTCAGTTTTCATTACATTTTTAGAAGGGTAACCATTTAAAGTTTGTCTTATAATTCTGAAAATGAGCAGAGTCATAGTTCAGTCTAGATATCTATATTTTGTTCAACATTAATCCTTTCTGTCTGCATGGGACCGAGGTGAACCCAGGGAAATTAAAAATAAGCCACATTCAGTAAATCAGGTATAAGTTCTATTTATTTTCTTGTGTGAAGTTCTTTTTTCTTTTTCTCTCATTGTATGGTAGTCAAGATTATTAGTTTATTTCTCAGTTTTATGCAGCAAGCTTTTTATTACAAATATTATTGTATTTTGTTCTTGGGTCCAAAGCAAAGGCAACACAAAATAATCAGAAGTAAATCACCATATTACTACAAAAGTTTTATTTATATATATATATATATAGAGAGAGAGAGAGACATATAGATATAAATATAGATTTTTTTACACCAAACCACCCATTTGTGTCACTGGTGACCCATGCTTATCAGCTTCAGGGAGTGGACCAGGTGTTGGAGGCGTAGCTGGGGACAAAAAAAAATGGGGATGCAGTTTCCTCAGGGTTGGAAGGGGCACTCCTCTTGAGTGCGTATCCCAGCAATGAATCTGCTGTCGTAGTGAAGCATCTGCTGACAAAATGGGGTAAGGCTCTTCTGCTCTATGTCACTTGTGAGCATGATGTCTCCCCAATGCATTTATTTGATGCTCATTGTTTGGCTGCTTGTCAAGGCATCCACAAAAGAAAGGACAGATGCAGTGGCCTGGCATAAAAAAAATCTAAATTTTGTAGTAATACAGAGATTTAATTCTAATTATTCTGTGTTGCCTTTGCTTTGGATGCAAGAGCAACATACCAGAATATTTGCAATAAAAAAGCTTGCTGCATAAGACTGAGACATACACTAATAATCATCACTGCTATACAGTGAGAAAAAAAAAAGAACTTCACACAAGTATTCTTCACCTCTACTGCATTTATGTACGCTACGGGTTCATACAGATGCATAGCAGAAAGCTAGGAGATGACAAATAAGTAAAGAAAGAACAAACCAAGTTTTTCCTGTATTTTATTTTATTTTTTATTTATTTCAGTTTGATAACCATGTAAGTGGAATGGTCAGCAGACACTTTTCAGCCATGACCCAGGCACCATGGTGCAAGACACAAACAGAAAATTATACCTAGACTAAAGAATGCACAGAGTTGTACCTAGGAGAGTAACAAAGTAGAGAAAATACATTTCTGAGTTATTCACAGTTATAAATTTAAATGATGTTATTTGCAGTACAATTAAGGTAAACATCACAATGGATAGCGTCATTGCCTCACAGCAAGAGGTTGTCCAGTTCTTTTCTTGACTGGGGTCCTTTCTGTGCAGAGTCTGCATGTCCTCCCTGTGTTCACATGGGTTTCCTCCCACATTCCAAAGATATGCAGTAAGTGGACTGGACACTCTAAATTGGCCAAAGATGTGACTGTGCATGCCAGTGTGTGGTGTATTAGAACTACTGCGGCAAGGCCAAACACCTGGTGGTGTAAACCTTGGCTCTAGATGATTGTCACTATTGACTACTACCCAGTAATTATGTGCAGGACAATACTAGGGTCATCCTGCAAAAATAGGAAAAAGAGATTGTGGGAGGATGGATGGATTCAACCAGTGGTCAGCTGTTAAAAGTATAACTTTACAATATCTATACAAGAAACATGTAACTGCAGTGTGAGCTGCAAGGACTTGTGCAGACTTTCCATACGACATTATTATTTGTTTTAGATTTGTAGCATCAATGTTTTTTCTTAGAATATAAATGAGCTGTCAAGCACGATAAGATATCTATGAAATTTGAACTTAAGAAACAATCAGGAAAAGCTACACTGCCATCAATAAATGTATCTGACAGAATGTGAACATGATAAATGTTGAACTCTTGTTTTACCAATGTGTACCCTGTATCACTCCATAGTCGTAAGTACAGAAAGTATAGCAATTCGACTTCGTAAAATGACAAATCATCATTAATGTGAATATGTTGTGACTCTACCGGAAAGTTAATAGACATTAATGGTAAACACTTTAGTTTTAAATGAATTTTAGCTTCCAAATATTTACATCAGGCTTATATTCAATCCTAACCTCCAGTAACTGTCTGTGTGTTTTGTATGTTTTCTCCATGTCTGCATGGGTCTTCTTTGGATACTTGAGTCTCCTCCAATCTACCAAAAACATACTGGTTGACTGACTACAATAAATTGTCCACATATATCTTGTAATCATAGTTAGGTTCATAGGTGTGTACTAGGCTAATGGCCCTAGAGCCTATGTAAGCCTAGCCAATAAGAATCCCTGGTATCATGTTGATCAATGTTAGTTCCCATTGCCCCTATTGAGCAGGGCAGCTGAGATGATCCACAGGGAGAATTTTCTATTTCCCATCCACTCGTCAAGATTTCTTTTGACGAGGGCCGGTGAGGTGCTCTGCTTGACGTGGATGGGGAGTCTGTTCCAGAGCATGGACAGTCTCTGGGTTAGGAACCTATCCCTCCAGCATGTTCTGTTCAATGTGGTAATGAGGTCCCCGGTGCATGTGGCATGGCGGGATTGGGGTTTTTTTAGATGCAGCATGTCTAACAGCTCTGGGTCAGACATGGCTTTGTAGGTTAAACAGAGATCGTCTCTAAGAAGACGATATGAGACTGAGTATAGCTGGAGTTTTTTGAGTTTGTCAGTATAGGGCCTGTGTTTAAAGCCTAGAATCCTCTTGGTGAGGTATTTTCATGGCCTTTCCAGCTGTTGCAGGTGTCTAGTGAGGTACATGCCAAATGGGTCACTGTATTCTATAATAGGTCTAATGAGGGATGAGTAGAGGGGGACAATGACCTCTTTCTTCCTACATGAGAAACCCTTTATGATGAGATGGCCACATAGAAGGAATTTCTGACCACATGTGGTTGTCAAAGGAGAGGATGCTATCAACCTGTGTTCCCAGATCTTTTATTACACCTTCTGAGTTTAGTGGACTACCGTTGATGTGGTAGTTCATGGGCAAAGAGGTTTTCCCAAAGGGAATAACAGTGCATTTTTTGGCATTTAGTTTAAGGCCATCATTCTGGCACCAGTCATTGGTGTGAGTGAGGCCCCTTTGTAGGATGTCTACATCAGTTGGGGATTCTATAATGGCTCCCAGTTTGCGATCATCTGCAAACTTGGTCAGCCAGAGTCCTTTTGTGTTGGCTTTTACTTCTGAGAAGTAGATGCCAAACAGAAAGGGACCCAGGACAGATTCCTGTGGAACACCAGTCGTGGCTGGTTGGTAGTCAGATTTGGAGTCTGCAACCTTCACAGTGTGAGTTCTATCCGTGAGCCAGTCCGCAACCCACCTTGTGACATATGGGTTTATGCCTAGTTTACTGAGTCTATCAATGATTCTGGAGTGGGGGTTGGTAACAAAGGCCTTGGCAAGATCAAGATAGACTGTGTGTACCAGCTTGCCCTCGTCCACAGCTCTGGTGATGGACTCAAAGAAGTCAACCAGATTGAGCAGGCATGATCTACCTTTCACAAAACCGAACTGTGTGGGGTCCAGATTTTGGAGATTTCCTATGTCCCTATTTATAAGGTCCACAATGATATGCTTCATAGCCTTGCATATCAGACTTGTCAGGCTAATGGGGTGGTAGTTCCCGGGGTCTGTAGTTGCTCCCCCTTTGTGGAGTGGGATGACCATGGCCATTCACCATTCGGTGGCTACAAAGCCTGAAGTGAGGCTGTGACTGAACAGGGCACTCAGGTATGGTGCCAGTTCATTTTGTAGCTCATGTAGGATACAGCCAGGGATATTATCAGATCCCATGGAAGCTGTGTTCTTGGTTTTGGACAGTGCGGTTTTAACTTGTGCAGCCGTAATATTAGGAACTTGACACTCCTCGGGAATTGTGATTGGCTCTTTTAGGGGGTGAAAGGGGAGTAAAGTTTGCACTGAACCTGTCAGCCAGTATATTGGCAATGTCAGCTGGCTCAGTATATGTGTTACCATAGTGCTGTAGCTCAGAGCAGACCTGAGTGTTGCCATGTAGATTCTTGACATAACTATAGAATGCCTTGTGGTTGTCTTTAGCATCTGATGCTATTTTGTTTTTGTAGCTAGCCATAGAGGATTTGATGAGGGATCTCAATTTGTTTGCTAAGGCTAACTAGGGAGTTTTTCCAGTCTTGGGACTTTTCCCTTTTCTGCAAAATTAAACTCAAAGATATCTAAAAACAAAATATCAACAAAATCTAACTACATCCCAAAACTAATGTTTTTGCAGAGAGGCAAGCCCCCCTGCATCCCCCAACACTCTTGCTAATTATATATACCAACTCTGAGGTCATACAACAGTGGGGATGGAGCATAAACTCTTCCCTAGTATAACTTTGATTTTGACAATATTTTGTGTTTAAATATTTTTCTGCTGATATTTTTGATGATGATAATGTGCTGTTTTGATTAAGTATACTCAAGTATATGTAATAAATACACACACACACACATAGATATATATATATATATATATATATATATATATATATATATATATATATATATATATATATATATATATATATATATTATACATGTGTAGACACACACACATATAAAGTGTGTGTGTGTGTGTGTGTGTGTGTGTGTGTGTGTGTGTGTGTGTGTGTGTGTGTGTATATATGTGTGTGTGTAGAATTATGACTGGGTTTCCAATCGTAACCAGTATGTTATATGTTTGAGACATGAATGTCAAGAAATTTACCTTGAGATCAAAGCTTGAGAGATGAGTCTTGACATCCATGTCAAGGACACATAATCAGAAGCATTACTGGATAGGGAAAAGGTGAAGGAGATAGCTTCACTAGGTGCAAGGTGTTGGGGCATACACGATTGGGAGATGCCGATCAATCATTAGTGCAGTACTGGTATACATCTCCATACTGGCATTTCTGAATATCTGTGCAGAAATAAATGCTGATGGTGCATTGCTTTTGCAGTCAGGACACAGGATGGAAGCACTTTAGTGATCTCTGATCATGTAGCCCAGGCTGGTATGACCCTGAACCTGAGTGGCATCCTGCCCTCACCAAGAATGATACCTCAGTATAAAGAAAAAATGATCAATTTCAACAACTGGCTAAGGTTCTGGTGTCATTCAAAGGGGATCCAGTGTCTGTCAGCCTGGGACGACATGCTCGACAAGCCGCATTGCTTCACAAGAACCGGCTTGCACCTGTCACCCCTAGGCGTTCAAATACTGGCCAAGGCTCTTGCTGCCCCCATAGTGCCTTTTTTAGGCAAGGCTCAAAAGTCAAACCCACCTCTGTAAACAGCACAAATAACAAAAAACTGAGGGTTATGCTACTCAACGCCAGGAGTTTAAATCTCAAAATGCACGTGCTCGAAGCACTCCTCAGTATGGAGAACATCAACATCTGTGCAGTAACTGAAACCTGGTTCAAGGCTCCAGAGAGCACCCCAGCACTACCAAACTACAACTCATACCACATGTTTCGACCACATAACACGGACCGAAACACAAAAGGAGGGGGTGTATCCATATTCATCAAGGATACCTACACCTCCAGGTTAGTGGCGCAGCATGATACCTCTGAGATTATCCACGTGCAACTAACATCTGCAGTGCAAATTGTGGCCTGCTACAGATCACCCTCCATGACCCAGGGCCACCACTCCACCTTTCTGGAGGCACTGGAAAACATGAAGGTCCTACCGAACACCCTGATATTGGGCAATTTCAATTACCCTACCATTAACTGGGAAAACAACTCGAGTACAAACTCCAAGGCCCAGTGCTTCCTGGAAATCATCAACTCAAATGCCCTGGATCAGCTGGTAAACTCCCCTACCAGAGGTGAAAACATATTGGACCTGGTCATCACCAACATGGGTGACAGGTGTTCCACACCGGAGGTCAACCCGTCACTGGTTAGATCAGACCATAAACTAATCACTCTGGATGTCCACACCCCACCACCACCCCCAACTAAGGAAATCACAGTAAAAAACTTTTCTAAAGCAAACTTCACCTTACTTAAGACAGAGGCAGTAAGTTTTACAGCCCCCACGCTAAAGGATAACGCTGCCCAAGATGCAGAAACCTTTACAAATACACTCTATGAGCACCTACAAGGATGCATGGATCATGTCTCTTCTTGGCTGGCTAATCCAATCATGGCATGAGAGTGCTTTGCTTCCAATTTGTATATATACAGGTCCATCTCTCACAAGTCTGAGTGTTGGGAGGAAGGAGGAGAGGGTTGCTTATGTACATGAGACAGTTGCTAC
>NC_056726.1:596579505-596622005 GCF_019279795.1 Protopterus annectens
TTAAAGAGACAAACATACAAAAAAATATAAAGAAATATAAAAAATGAATGTGTGTATATGTCTAGAAATAAAATATATCTAAAAATGTTTGTGACAAAAGAGGGACAGCTACATTTATTGTGGTATAGATGTCTTAATGCTTAGTGATTTAAGGGTCTAGAAGCTAGAAACGGCTTGATAGTAAACCTATCGTTAAGCCCAACTCTATGGGCTTGTAGCTTTAAAATCCATTTGCCTTCCCTTTCTTCAACCCTATTCTTCATGTTGCCTAATCTACCATCTACAGTTATCATTTCAAGAACTAAAAACTTGAACTTATGAGTATCACCTTGGTCCCCAACATGTTTCGCCAGTGCATTCAAAGTTTTTCCTTTTGTTCTAGCATATGTGTGCTCCCTAATGCGTTCGCGTAGCGATCTGGTCGTCATGCCCACATAGAACGTCTGACAAGATTGACAATCTGCTAAATACACTAAATTTGTGGATTTACAATTAGCATGATGTTTAAATGTATATATCCTCTTGGTCTCAGGGTGTGTATAGCTATTAGTATTTGCTATGTGTCTGCATTGGTTACAAGTCCTGCAGACACATAGCAAATACTAATAGCTTCACACCCCTCTCACCCCCAAAAGGGCCCACAACAATACTGGAAAAGTGTAGTGTAAATCACAGACACACAGATGAAAACAGCCCTTTCAAAAGCCAAAAACACAGCATCAGTGGGGCCAGATGGTGTCCCAGGCTGCGTCTTGCATGAACTACAGAATGAATTAACCCCCCACCTAAACACGCTGTTCAACCTCAGCCTCTCCACAGGCTATGTGACCATAGAATGGCACACAGCAATGGTTATTCCACTCCACAAAAGAGGGGCCACAACTGACCCTGGTAACTATCGCCCCATAAGCCTGACTAGCTTGGTCTGCAAGGCTATGGAGTGCATCATCATGGAACTCATTAATAAAGACATTGGGAACCTCCAAACACTTGACACAACCCAGTTCGGCTTTGTTAAGGGCAGATCATGCCTACTAAACCTGGTTGACTTCTCCGAGACAGTCACCAAGGCCACAGACAAGGGAAAGGTGGTTCACATAGCCTAGCCTGACCTCACCAAGGCTTTCGACACCATTCCCCACTCAGGTATTACAGAAAAATGCACCAGCCTGAACATAAACCCCTACGTCACGTGATGGGTTGCCAACTGGCTAACAGACAGAACTCACACGGTAAGAATAGCGGGCTCCAGGTCGATTATAAACCAGTCACAAGTGGTGTCCCACAAGGCTCCGTCCTGGGACCCCTACTGTTCAGCATATACTTCCAGATGTACAGGCAAACACAGGAGGACTATGGCTAACCAAGTTCGCCGATGACTGCAAACTGGGAGCCATAATTGACTCTCCGGCTGACATGGACATCCTCCAAAAGGGCCTTACTGAGACGGAAACCTGGTGTCAAAGTCATGGCCTCAAGCTAAATGCCAAAAAATGCATAGTCATCCCATTTGGAAAAACAAAACACCCACAAATTACCATATAGGTGGCAGCCCCCTTAATACAGAAGAGGTACTAAGAGATCTGGGGACCTAAGGTAGATAGTAATCTCTCCTTTGAAAATCATATTGCCAAAGTACTTAGGAAATCCTTCTATGTGGCCCATCTACTTACTACAGGGTTCGCATCTAGAAATAAAGAGGTTATAGTGCCCCTCTACTCGTCACTCATCAGACCCATCATAGAGTACAATGCCCCATTTGGGATGTACCTCACAAGACACTTCCAACAGCTGGAAAAACCACAAAAGTACCTCACCAAGAGGATCACTGGCCTCAAACGTATGTCCTATGCAGCCCGACTGAAAAAACTCCGGCTGTACTCAGTGGCATATTGCGTACTCAGAGGTGATCTCTGCCTGACTTACAAAGCCATGTCCAACTCAGAATAGCTGGACATGCTTCACCTAAAGAAATCCAAGTCACTGTGAGCCACGCACTCTAGCTAAACCTCACCACAACAATAAACAGAACATGCGGGAGGGATAGAGTCCTGTCACAGAGACTCCCCATGCTTTGGAACAAAATTCCAAACTGCATTAGGCATAGCTCCTCACTAACACTCTTCAAGGGAAACCTTGACGAGTGGATGGGTAACAGAAAATACACCCCTGGGATCACTTCATTGGCACTGCTTGACAGAGAATCAGTTAATTAATCAATGGGGCGGCGAAAGCCGACACACTCTGGCTAGGCTTATAAATGTCCTCGGGCAGATAGCCTAGAACGTACCTATGAACTTCATGTCTGGCATAACAAGTTGTAGCAAGTTGCTTTGACAAATGTAGCAAGTGGTTTGCTGCACTCTTTAAAATTAGAAATATTTTTTAAGTCTTTTTAAGTCTCCTCCTTAGGTGAGGACACACAGATTTTTTTCTCTACAAGTTAGAGGTGGGAGGCACAGAGGGAAAAGAATGGACCTAGTTTGAAGCACCTGATTGGAGGAATGGAGCTTGATTTTTTGTAATACAACTTAAATGTAAGGGATGCCTGACCAGGGAATGGAACTGAGCACTGAATGAGCATGGTATTGCTCTGCACATAATAACTGGGTAGTGATCAAACAGACCCGGTCATAGATTTTTGTAATGCATGGAGCTTTACCATCTTCCAAGTACTACAAAAGAGAGAAAGAAATGTAGAAGCAGTAATGTTTTTCACCTTTGAAAGTTGTAACACTCTTCCACTGCCACAGAGATATCAACCACCACAGAAAATGGCAGGAAATGCAAACAGCTGTATGTGTGTGTGTGTGTGTGTGTGTGTGTGTGTGTGTGTGTGTGTGTGTGTACTTGCATGTGCTCGAGTGTGTGTTCATGTAGGGGTGCCTTTGCTAATGCAATGCATGGGCTGCTAGGGAAGTCTGACTATGCTAGTGTTTGATTCAGAGTCATTGCAATGAGACATTTCATGGTAATGAGATCTTTCTTGCTGAGGCTATATATTCTCTGAATCACATTTTCTTGTCATTGTGTTAACTGATAAACTGATAATCATTTGCCTGTGTCCTTGGTTATATTCTTAAACTGCAATATAATTATCTTATTATAATTCCTCAATAAATGAATAGGATTCACTGTTATAAAGTCTGATATACACCTTCAAAACTACTTCTACACTGTATTTTAAAGAACAAGGACACTTTTTTTTACAAGGCCTTACTTTTCTCTGGGTTTCTAATCTGAGCCATATCCTTCTTTTGAAACAAGTCTTAAAACATGAAGTTGTTAAGGGTCCTAAAAAATGCCCTAAGGGTAAAGCCCTATCTGTTGATAGATTGCAATCTGAAATCTACTTTCATTTCTTGAAACAAGCTGTACTTTCATTTAATGAAGTGATAAATTAATTGATAATAGTTGAGCTATCAACAGCAAACTGGAAAGAAGCAAACAATTCTATCATTCATAAATTGTAAAAAGACCATTCTTTTACTTCTTCATTAAACATATTTAAATTCTAGATACTGATTGTAAAGTATTTTATTTCATGGATGCGCTGGTCCAAGGATCATTTTCAGGCATGATCTAAGCAAAACACAGACAAGAATAAAAACTTTAAGTTTATACCACTATAGTAATTGACAATTACCAGAAAGTCATACACATTTTGTCTTAAACTGTTACTTTTAGGTTGATCATTAAGAAATCTTGCAAAAGCAAAAACAGCAACACAATGCCAATACTCAGTCACTCAACTGTAATCAATCAAAAATGAACAAAGAAATAAGGCATTAAATCTGCACTAGTTGGCTTATATTTCAGGCCAGTCTTCTTCTTTCTGCTTTTCCCAGTTAGGGGTTGCCACAGTGGGTCACCTGTCTGCTCGTGACTGGCAGTGGAGTTTTATGGTGCTGAGTTGCCAGCCCAGTGTGCAACCTTCCACAGAAGGCACACACATGCACACACTCACACCTAGGGCCAATTTAGAGTGTCCAATCCACCTACAGCATGTCATTGGGATGAAACAAGAGCACCTGGAGGAAACCCACACGATGACAGGGAGGACATGCAGACTCCGCACAGAAGGAACCCCAGCTGAGGATTGAACTGGAGAACCTCTTGCTGTGAGGCAGCAACACTAACCGCTGCACCCCCGTGGTCACCCCTTATATTCAGGTCAGTAATGTAGCTTATATTAAGGCAATCTGGCAGGCTAACAAGCTATGTTAATACTAAGTGATTTAACTCACACTAAGGAAAGCCTGCAAGCTGTGTGAAAGACAGAAAGTGGCAGATGAAATGGAAAAGTTAAGTGCAATAATATTTTTTGTACTGAACAGATACTTTATTTTAACATTTCAGCACTCAGAGAACAGGAAATTTATATGGATGACACACTAAACCAGCATAATGGGGTCACTTCATTTGCTGTAGAAATCTTCAATCACCTTTAGAGCTGGCATTTTTTTTGGCAATAACAATGCCCTTGTGTTAGACCTCAGGAATCCTGATATGCTAGAGTTTTGTTTTTTTGCCTAGTTGTTAAATCATAAAACTTTTAACACTGGTCTGTCTTGGTAAAGAAGTAAACACATCTTAATTTTACTGATGAACTCCTCCACCTCCTTTATTTGGTGATCTAACAGTGTTTTCCTGATTGTTATTTCTCTTTTTGGTATGCCCTAGCACCTGCCCATGATTAAAAGTGACCACCATGGGCTCCGTGTCTCATCATGACTTCAGAACACTCACACAGTGGAGCTACTGTTATTTTCATTTATTATGCTGGCAGGGTCCACTCTTCCTATTACTTTATAGCACCCTGACAAGTGGCCTGGAATTTGTTTCTACTATCAGCATGAACACTATCACTAAAGCTGTCATAAGCCAACACACAAAGGGTTTCCTTGATCAGTTAGGCTCTTTTTGGATATTCCAACTCATCTATAAAGAAAAACTAGCTCTCTAACAATGGTCCCAGTATTGGCCATTCATCATTCACAAACGGATGAGTTCTGGCTAGTTATGGATATAATCTGGGATAACTAATTTGTAATGGTGTCCCCTACCTGACTTAGGTAAAGGTCCTATCAGTTCCTTACTAGCATACATACCAGTAGGTTACTAACAGATTTCTGTGGAGAAGACAAATTACTAACACTTAAGAGTATGAAGCACTCTCCTGGTCAAGAACCTATCTAGTATCTTTTCTTTTGTCTTTTTTTTTCTCCTTAAAATGGCACCCAACAAATGGCTGTGCTCTAATTTCAACCCCAGGCTGAGGTACAGTTGAGGTAGAAGAAGATACCTAATAATCTTGTCCTTTCTTTTAATTGCTCTGTGCATTTTTATTGCCTGACTCAATATATATGGAAAGCTGGGAAAAGTGTCTGGCCTCCTATGTTCACCATCAATTATGTGCACATTATTTAAAGCTCTATCTGGCCTCCTAGGTGCACTATCTGCTGCTCATATATTCTTTAGAGCATCTACTATCTAATCTCTTAGGCTTTCCATCAGTTACTTATACATTCTGCTGTTGCATAGGTACATCACCTGTTATTTTCACATTCTTTAGTGCTTCTACTATCTAGTCTCTTTGATGCACCATCTGTTACCACACAGTTTTTAGAACTTCAGGAAGTGGAGGATCCTCCTAATGAGCTGTCCTAAAGATAGACCACTTTACCTGATGGCCAGTTACTATAGCCTTCTCCTTTTCCAGCTTAATGTGACTGCCCATTCCCCACAGTAGTATTTATCTAGTACCCTTCACTGTCTTCTATTATCTTTAGGGGTTGAAGCATTACAGTACATGATTAGGTGATTTCAGTGAACAGTAGTTACAGTAGAGCACACTACATAATTACAGGGTCTGTATTATAATCTTGAAGTTATGGAACATCGAATACCATATGGTCGACACCATATGATCAAAGTTCCGTAACTTTGAAAATAAAAACAAAAAATTAAACAAGAAATACTTATCCTGATGGGTTAAAGCAGGGGGGCAAGACCCCCTACACCCCCTGCTACTTAAATATACCAACTCTGAGATCACGCTACGGTGTAGGAAAGGGAAATCTTCCTTTTCCGCACCATACACTGTTAAAGTGTGATCTTGGAGTTGGTATATTTAAGTAGTGGGGGGGGTGGAAGGCGGGCTCGCCCCCCTGCCTACACCCTTTTGTTTTATTTTTTATGTTTTAAAAATACTTTTAATGATGATTCGATGTTTTACTACTTCGATAGTAGTGACTGATGTTTACTGATTAGAAGTAGTAAAACTTCGATCATCTAATATAGACCCATAATTACAACAGGATACAGTACCATAGTAATGAGGCAATGATATATAGCTTTATATGACTGCAGAAGAGCAGATAAAATTTATTTAATATCAAACAATTTGTAGAATGGTAAAACTGTGTGCAATATTACATTAGAAACCACGGTAAGAGATGGCTATATATATATCTGATCTGAAAACATGGATTGCAAACATGAGAATAGACACTGGTATTGAACAGAGTGCATTTTGTAATAGGTCTGTATTTTGTAGTCAGCATGTAACAATTTTTTACTGATTCCATTTAAATATGGCTAACATTATTAAGTGCATCAGGGCAAGACTTGGGGGGAAACAGGGTGTGCACTACAACAGAAGGTGTCCAGAGGTACGCACTAAACTACTTAATCTAGGCAAGGTTCAGAGCCACAGATGTGATGGGCATGGCTGCAAAAGTCAAGCCTCTGAACAGTGTACAAACAGGCAACCTACCTGGGAGTAAAACACAGAAATTTAACAGCACTACAACAGGGCGCGTCCATTTGTCTGAACACACCAAAATAAAATACGTGCTATAATCATCAATGAGTTCTATTATGTTCAAAGGGAAACCATTAGTTTTGCTGTTTATTTTTTTTTTCTTCTAAAAGCTGAACATCAATAACTTGCATCATGTAGCTATGTTACAGAAATGATGGGATGTAATTGTTTGCTTGAAGTATCACAGTACAAAAACATGACAGAAAAATGCATTCCATATCTTTATAAACTAAGGAATACGCTTCTCCTTACAATCAGAAGTCAGTCATTAACTTCTTCCAAAATAATCTTGGCATATACATGGCAGTAGTCTGAGATCATGGCAGTCAAGTTTCTTGAAGGTCAGCAGGTTATAAGCTTGACAACTGAACCTATAAACTTGTACTGGTACAGAAAGTGAGTATTTATATATCTGTCATGTTAACGTAAACTGTCACTGCACAACACAAGGGCAGCAGCACTCAGAAGTCAAATATTTTACAAAGTGATATGATATGGAAAAAAGAGTGCATTGTTCCAAATACTGACCAGCATGACTCACATTATTAAATGACCAAACAGGACCCCTGCATCAGACAGGAACATCTTGAAAGAAATGTCATATGCATAAAAACAAACAGACCCAAGATAACCCTAGTTCTAAAAGCTTCAGTAATGGTTATTTATTTATGTGACATTGTTAAATGGGTATCTGGGCTGCTTGAAAGAACACTTACCAGCCGCAAGACGGCCCAAGGCAATTACACAAAAGACATGAGTAGTTAGGCTAGTAATACACTGGATTCTACATACATTTTAAGTTTTGCAGATGCTAAGGCAATTCAAATCAGTATAAGATACAAAAGGCAACTTAGAAGAGAGTCTTGGTAATACAAGCTGTGGCCTACCAGAAATGCACAAATTCCAACAGAGTGCTGTTCTACTAAGTAAAGAACCATGAGTTATGCAGCTGTCTCAGCAGTTGGAAACATGCACAAAGGTATACTAGCTCTGGAATGAACCAGGTTTAATTTGACAGAATTAACCATCATCATGATAACTTTTGTAGTTAAGACTTCTTTCAGGTACTCCAGCAGGTTTTTCCTGAAGACTGTATAGTTGTTAACAATTCTTAATTTTTTTGCAAAATATTATTCTAAGAGGCTGGAGCTACTTGTGGGATTGTCCCTTCCTCCAAAGCTGTATTAACTGCAGGTCTGTGCAACTCCATAACCTTCAAGCTGTTTGAACAACGGTCGTAGAACTTGAGATGTCATGCTTACCTTCTTGAAGTGTTAAGGGTAAAGTAGCCTGAATTCAGAAATCTGTAGGTAAATGAGTTAAGTAATGGTAATGTTTGTCCAATTGCAGATATCCAGTTAACCTTGGAAATGGATTAATGGTGGTGCTCTTTGTCATCAGTCAGAGAGATAAGTCAATAAATCTTGTCTCATGTACTATGTATGCAGTACGGTAATATTGTGTGTGAAATTAAAGGTAAGTAAGGAAAAGGATCGGAGTATTTTAGACATGGCATCAGTACATTGAGACCTATGTCCTGCAAAACTTCCTTGGTAAGTAGCAGGAAAGTCTGTATGATTATTTGAGCAGATTGAATATTTTATCGACTGAGTAGTCTGTGTGTTCACTAAAGGAGAGAGCTGGGTCTAACCAGGCACAACGGTAACTCTGCCGAGATACCTGATCACCAATACATCTTTTGTGTCACTTAATCAAATGTAGGTATCTTGCTGCAGCTGTTGCATTAGTGTTGAAAACAACATAGTTGATAGTTTTGCTGTTTATAATTATATTTTTACCTCCAAGACCAATCCAGAGAAAGCTAGATCATTTTGGAGCAATCCCGGAAGCACATTCCTAGCAGACATTTCAACCTCTTACCCCAAGAAATCTGGACAAAACCAAAAATAATGCAGGTCAAAGACCGAAAAATAGGGCACATTTTAATTGCTGTTCTTCTAAATTTAGAAAGTTGCTACATTAAAAGGTTTTGTGTTAGCATGTATTTTCTGATGGATATGAAGTCTGAAACTCAAATACCAGTTATTATTTAGTGACTTTAATCCTCAATGATTTACCAGAAAACCACAAGTTTTATAAGGAACAGATCAAAAATATGAAGCAAAATGTTGGGCATTCTGCAAGAATCTGGACAGTTGAGAGTATGGTTTCAAGTCGGAGTGAATGAAAGGATAACAACAGCATCTGCATACAGAATGCAGTTAAGTACAGAAAGGTCATAAAATAGATTATTAATGAGGAGAGAGAATAAGTACTCCAAGCATAGCTCCCTGCTGCACTCCACTTTGAATGGACTGATATTAGATATTTTTTTCTACACTGGAGCTGAAAAGTCATAACAGGCTTATCATTGTCATCACCCCCTTTTTTCCCCTATTTTTCTACATAAGGTTAGGGTGTCATGTAAGCTGTCATCATCTTTCTTGATTCAGTGCCACTCCTACCTTCTTTGATATTCATGCCTGACTATAACTGGTCTTCTCTTACACAATCCAACTGTCTCTTGACGGGATGTCCTTGTTTCCTCTTGCCTTCTTCCTGTTTCTACCAAATCTTCTTCAACAAATTGACTTTTACTTTTCCACACATGCGACTAAACCACCATAACCTGTTCTCCTTGACTTACTCTGCAGCTAAGGCCACTTTGGCCTTATCTGCTCTAATGTCTTCATTTCTTTATCTGTCCCATAATATGCATACTACCACCTGTCTCAGAGACTTCATTTCCATCACTTCGAGTGTCCTCAACTGCTTGCCTTTACTGCCCAGGTTTCTGTACCATACAGCAGTACTAGTCACAATACAGTCTTGTACACCTTACTTCTCAGCTTGTTTGGCTTTCTTCTATTGAACACTACCCCTAACATAAACTGATATAAATGAAAGCAAACCATAACATCTATTTCCATTATCTTCACGTAGTCTTAATATGTTTTCTTTTCAATAATTTTCATTCACTCCAACATTTCATAAATTGCTCAATTCCTGCCTTAACTTAAACCTCACCTCTCCTCCTAAGCATTATTCTGTATGTAATGTTCCCACAAATTCCAGTTGTTTCTATGAAACTTTCTTCCTCCCTTTCCTAAAGATCCTACTTTTAATTTTTATCTCCTTCACAATTTTCAAAACATCTGTTATAGTTGGTATATATTCTGTTTTCCATTTTCTATTAATTGCTTTTATAAGAGCCAGTACCACTGCACTTAATAAAGCTATACTATGTATGGGTAATGCAGATCTTATATTCCAGCTCAAGATTATAATTTCTTAGGTACCACCATTTGTTCTCGAAGCATCTCTGTTAAAATACTCTGTAGGCAATTTTTAAAATCTGTCAGCGCACTACACTCCCAAAAACATGTTCACAATAACCTCTTCTATCTCTGTTATATCTATAACATTGCCATCCATACAAGGAAAAATCCCCTAAAGTGTGCATAGGAAATAAAAGGACATGTGCATGTACTTCTATGTTAAAGTCCTAAATTTCATCCTAAACGTTCTGGACTGTGTAGCATACTTGGCAGCCCTACAGATTTCTTCCCATTGTTCCTTTGTAAATTGTCTTTCTATTTGCTTTTCCCAGATGTTTCTAACTTCTTCTGGTTGCTTCTTACACTTGTCACGGATTATTTATTATATCTTACTAATTTTTCCTTGTTCAACAGAATCTTTCATTCTAAACCCAACTAAAAACTCCACCAGAGCTGATATTTTTTCCTTAGCACTTCCTTGGCCCTTTCTCTTTAGCTTTACTCTGTTATCAGTCTCTGATAGGGAAGGCAAGCTCTTAGCTGCAGTCCAAATTCCTGCTTAGCCTCATCATAGTCTTATTACATTTCCCTCCTGAATTATTTGCTCTGAATACCTCTGCTCCTTTGATAATTTCCTCCAGTAAATTCCAGTCCTCCTCATTCCTATTTTTGATAACCCTACATGCCAACATCCCTACTTGTAAAATCTCCTTTCTCTATTCATGTGCTTGCTTATCTCTTAGAATACTTTCTACTAATTTATAAATATTACAAGAAAGACTCAACCAAGTGAGAGTCCTTATTGTGTAATACCTTAAACCTCCTGTATTGAAGGGCAACGGGATTTATGTAAATGACCCCAAAAGGACATACGAATGTTTCAGCTCCAAAGTTTCTGAATGCCCATGACTTTTTACTTTTTAAATCTTTATGGGTCCATTCAGGCTTGTAAAGCCTCTCCAAAACTCTACCCAACCCCCATCCAGGCTGGTGAGGAGATCAAGGCTGCTGTTGCAGCATCACACTGCTTGCTAGGGAGTGGGCCCTAACTCAGTGGTGCAAGTATCTGCTAACCATGGAAGCCAACCTCTCTTCAAAGACTGTAGACTATACCCAGCATGTTGTCAGGTCTAACATCCACCTCATACAGCCATGCCTACCATGTCACAGACAGACAAATAAGCCTCCTCCTTAAGGTGAGGTACTTAAAAAGTCACAGCACATCACCTGTCCGCTCATGATTGGCAGGGACTTTTACGGTGTTGAGTTGCCAGCCTGGTGCCCAACCTTCCACAGAAGGCACACACATGCACGCACTTACTCCTAGGGCCAATTTAGAGTACCCAGTCCACCTACAGCATGCCTTTGGGAGGAAACCGGAGCACCCGGAGGAAACCCACATGACCACAGGGAAGACATGCAGACTCCGCACAGAAGGCACCCCAGCCGAGGATCGATCTGGAGAACCTCTTGCTGTGAGGTGGCAATGCTACCTGCTGCACCACCGTGGCCGCCCTACACACTACAGAAAACAAAACTACAAAAATAGGGTCATTCAACTAGCAGGCCAAAGCCCTTAAGGCAGCAAGGTCTAGGCAGTACTTCTGGTAATGTCTTAGTCATAAATGATTCCATAGGCAGGCACACAGCTGCACCACTCACCAAGCTGAGCAAAGATAGATTGATTGTTAGCTGCCTCTCAGGAGTCAAGATCTGCACTTTCACTACAGCTCTCATATCCTTTCATTCTAAATACATGTATGACACAATCACTGCACACATGACAGTGAATGACATGAGACATACTTCTTTAGATAATATGAAGGAGATGCTTGAGCTCTCAGAATATGCATCTGAAAAGGATGCAAAACTAGCACTGAGTGGTATCCTACTATCACCAAAAATGATGGCGCAGTACAAACAAAAGGTAACTGACTTCAATTATTGACTTAGCTATTGGTGTCATTCTAAGGGGATCCAATATATATGAGCCTGGAAGGAGACAGTTGACAACCCTAGATGCTTTGCTAGGGAGGGCTGCACCTCTCTTGTCATGGTTGTGTGCAGTTCCATATATTAGCCAAGATCTTTTTCTCCCCCATAGTGCCTTTTTCTGGCAAGGTTATTCTCCTCAAATTAATCACATAACCAGTTTAAATCAAAACTATATAAAGGTAGCACTCCTCAAGGCTAGATGCCTAAAGAAAAACTTGCACTCCCTACAAGTATTCTTATCTCTTGAAAATATAGTTGTTCGCCTAGTTACTGAAGCATGGCTTCAGAGCAGTGACAACACACCTACAGAGGAGGGCTTCAGTACCACTCTTTTAGAACCAATATGGAAAAGCTGGTATCATTAGAGGAAAGCATATCTGTATTCCTAAAAAGCCATCTCACCTCCAGACTCTTAAGCCAGGACAATAACCTTGAACTTGTCCATATACAAACAAAGATTCCTAGACTTCATAAATGCTAGCTCCCTATACTAACTGGTCTAAGTCTCATCATGGGTTTCCAAAATATTTTACCTAGTTCTCACCAATATTGCCACCCTAAGCTCAACACCTACAGTTACCATGTCACTGGTCATATCTGACCACTACTCAGTAACACTATAATTGTAAAACCTGACTTGCCACAAACCCTTCTGTTTTTAGAGACTACTCTAAGGCAAACCTAACCCATCTGATAAATGGGGTCTATATTAGAACATCGAAGTTTCAGGTCTTCGAATGTTCTAATATAGACACCTAGTAACCGAAAACCGGTAAGACCGAAAATTTAGAACATCGATTTTTTTCCTAGGGAAAAAAATTGCTGTTCCAAAACACATACAAACAACACAAACACACCAAACAAACAGCAATCCATACACATACAGCTAAAATCTTACATCTAAACCTACACTAAACTGTACATACACCACTATCTACCCACTTACCTTAACCCAAGCCCTAACCCTAAGATCCATCACTATCGCACACACACCTCACCCATGCTCTAACCCTAACTCACCTATCCCACCCTAACCCTCACGTCCACACAATCGCACACTTACCTGAACCTGACCGCAACTTTCCAATGCAGAGCTGAAAATAGCGAAGTGACAGGAATGGACAACCAAATTATTTCCCTAGAAAAGAATTTGGTTATCTAAAACTTTGCTATTTTCAGCTTTCGGTTACTAGGTGTCGATATTAGAACATTCGAAGACCTGAAACTTCGATGTTCTAATATAGACCCGATAAATTACCTGATAAATTTTACGCCTCCTCCTCATCTCAATGATCCTCTGTATCACACACTGCCACATTTACAGATAATTACTGTGTCCACCTCAAAGCTGCATCGAGGCATATACCCCCCCATAATACTCCCCTGCCTGACATACAAAGCTATGTCAAACCCAGAGCTGTTGGACATGCTACACTTAAAGAAATCCCAGTCCCTCCAAATCACATGCTCCAGGGACCTAAACCTTGCCACCACAATTAACAGAACATGCTAGAGGGATAGATTCCTGTCCCACAGACTTCCCATACTCTGGAACAAACTACCCATTCATGTCAAGCAAAGCTCATCATTGGCCCTCTTTAAGAAAAATCTTGACGACTGGATGGGAAATAATAAATTCACCCCGGGGATCACTTCTGTGGCATTGCTTGACAGGGGCACAGGAAAATAATTTTCTTGGGTGGCAAAAGCCAGGGAACCTTTTTGGCTAGGCTTATATAGGCCCCAGGGCTGATAGCCTAGCACCTACTTATGAACCTACGAACCTATAAGACATAAATTATCATCGTCATCATCATCATCATCATCATCCCCTTTTCCCATTTTTTTCTACATGGGGTCAGGGTATCATGTTAACTGTCTCCAACAGTCTTGATTCACTGCCACACTCCTGCCTTCTTCAACACTCATGCCTGACTGTTTCAGATCTTTTGTCGTACAATCCCTCCAGCTCTTTTCTGGATGTCCTTGCTTCCTCTTACCTTCTACCTGTCTGTCCCAAGTCTTCCTCACCAGACTGTCTTCTGCTTTTCTGTATATGTCCAAACCACTGTAATCTGTTCTCTTTGATCTTTTCTGCAATTGGAGCCACTTTGGTATCTGCTCTTATGTCGTCATTTCTTTGTCTGTCCCACAGTGTGCATCCTACCACCCTTCTCAGGCACTTCATTTCCATCACCTCTAGTTTCCTCAATTGTTCTGCCTTTACTGCCCAGGTTTCTGTACCATACAGTAGTATTGGTCACACTCCTATCTTGTACACCTTACTTTTCAGCTTCTCTGGCATTCTTCTGTCAAAGACTACACCTGACACTCTATGTCAGTTGGCTGCAGCCCCTCTGATTCTAGCTTTCACCTTTTCATTAAGACTTCCCTTCTCCTCAACCACCCCTCCCAGATACTTGGAACTGTTTACCTGTTCCACTATCTTCCCTTCTATTTTTATTCTCAGCTTCTTCTGATTTCACCAGTTTCCAGCTATTACCACCACCTTATCTGTGATTAGTTTCATCCCATATGCCTTCAGTTTTGCATTCCATTCTCCTATCCTTTGCAGAAGTTCTTGCTCAGAGTCTGCCTGTAATGCCACATCATCTGCATACAGCAATTTTGTTGATCTGTCCCCTCTGACCTGTTTGCTAATGTAATCCATCACCAGTATGAACAGTAGTGGGCTCAGAGCTGAACCCTGGTGTACACCCACTCCCACTGGGAACCCCTCTGTGATGCAGAACGCTGTTCATACTTGAGTCACTGGGTCCTTGTACACAGCCTGTAGTAATTCTACCAATGTTTCTGGGACTTCAAACCACCACAGTACTGCCCAGATCAGCTTTCTTGGGACCTTGTCATATACTTTCTCCAAGTCTAGGAATGCCCAGTTGGACTCTCTCCTGATCTATAGCTACTTCTCAAGTATATGTCTCACTGCAAACATTGGATCAATTGTGCTGCATCCTAATTTGAATCTGAACTGCTCATCTCCCATCTTGCATTCTACTACTCTGCGTATCCGTTTATCAATCACTTTCTCCAGAACTTTCATGCAGTGTGATAGGAGTTTGATGCTTCTGTTCTGCCCACAGTTGTGGATGTCCCCTTTCTTCTCATACACTGGCACAAGCATGCTTATTCTCCAGTCATCTGGGCTACGCCTTTCACTCCACATTGCTATGAGTACCCTCAGGAGACATTTCTCCCCTATCTCATCCAGCATCTTTAGCATATCTGCTGTGACCTCATCTGAGCCTGCTGCTTTCCCTGATTTCATTTTCCCTAGTGCTATTCTTACTTCTTCTAGGGTGGGCTCCTCTTCTTCTCTCATCGTAGGCTGTTTCTGAGGCAATACAGCTTCTGTGGGGTTTTCTTCATTCAGAAGCTGCTGGAAATACTCATTTTATCTGCCTTTGATGTCCTGTGGACTGGTGAGCAGGTTGTTGCCGGCATCCCTTAAGAAGGGTGTCTGACTATCTTCTTTATCTTTCTGCCTTTGCCTTGCAACCTGATATTGTTTCTTTGTGCCCCTTACTGAGTCACTTTACAGAAGTTGGCAGAGTGTCTCCGATGCCCTATTCTTTGCTATTGCAACTTCTTTCTTAGCTTCTTTGTTAGCAAGCCAGTAGTCCTTCATAGCCTAGTCAGTCTTTTCTATCTCCCACTTCTTCCTGCACTCCTTCTTCCTTTTGATGAATTCCTGGTGTTTCTGTATTCCACCACCAGCTTTCCTTATGTATCTTATTTCCATACCTGGCTCAGCCACATATCTTTTCTATAGTCCTAACATACGCTGTTTTGAGGTACTGCCATTCTTGTTCAGCTCCACCTATTTCCTCCTCTTCTTAAGGTACTACAGCCCTGAGTAATTCCTTGAACTGTTGTACTTTCTCTCAAGTCAACTTTCAGGTCTTCAGCCTAGTCTCTGTTGACCTTAGAGCCTTCTCTGACCACTGCTTGCAGCTGATTGTTGCACCCATGGCTGCTGGGCTTTATGTCGGGTACAACACAGGCCAAAAGGGGCATATGCACACCTCCCACCATTAGCATGGGTTCCTGGCCTAGGTCAAAGTAGGCCGGGTCCTCAAACCATTTATCACCAGAAAAAATAATTGTGACCGTTTGGTGACAGGAGAGAGTACATGGCTTATTAGCATATGCCTCTCCCCCAGAATTTATCATTAGCATTTAGTACAACCACAGAGACAGCCCACCGTGATGCTGCACATCTTCGTGTTGCAGCACCATGGTAGGGCTGTCTCTGAATCTCATATGGATACCACGAGTTATACATCTCTTGTACTACTCATGGTAATCTTTCTGAACTGGAATTGGGACCATTGCGTTAAAGGTTTATCTGCTCTAGAATTATTATAAAAAAAATAGCTGATTAACAGCACTCTTTCTATCCTCATGCATATTGTTCAAATAATCCATTATTTTCCCTTTAGCACTCCTCTTCATCTTCTGTAAGATTCCCTTACTTCTGCAATATTTTATCCTTTGTCAGTCTTTTTAAATAATTCCTATTACTTCTTTCCTATATAAATTTTATACGTAACCATGTTTTTAAACTTCATTTTCAATTGATCTTATTCATTAGTTATTCCTTCTAAATTAATTTCTTTCATTCTTCATTTGAATGAGTTTACTGGGGTAGAGCACTGGTCAGTTCTGACCAAGGTCAAAAACTGCCCAGATACACATGATACAGCAACATATAAGTGGCAGTAAAACACTACAATGGAACAGTAATACTTTGGATACACTTGTAAATTCAATGTATTGATTTTATATGTACAAAAGTTTCAAAATATTTGGTAAATTAGAGTACAGTCAATTAGAAATGTAAAAGGTAGCAATAACCTTAGTGCTTGAGTTAGAGCTGATAAGTGTAAAAGCAGACATAAGTATGTGACCTGAGGGTAACAGGCACATTCTGCTTCAACTTCATGTGATTTTAGCAGGCAGCAAAACCTGGAATAACAGAATGAGTTTTGAATTTCAGATAGGAGGGATGGAGTGCGGGATTTGTGTTTTAAAGTCTGAATGGTTCAAGTTTCTTAGGTTGTATGTGGGAGTATAGGTTCATAGCTTGGTACTAGGCTATTGGCCCTAGGGCCTATACAAGCCTAGCCATAACAATTCCCTGGCTATTTCTTCCCACACTATTACTTCCCTGGACCCCTGTCTAGCAGGGTGACTGATGTGATTCCAGGGGTGAATTTCCTTTCTCCCATCCAATCATCAAGGTTCCTTTTGAAGAGGGCCAAAGAGGAGCTCTGCTTGACATGTATGGGCAGTCTATTCCAGAGTCTGGGGAGTTTCTGGGTCAGGAACCTATCCCTCAAGCATGTTTTGTTTATTGTGATGACAAGGTTTAGATCCCTGCAGCGTGTGGCTCTGAGGGATTTGGATTTCTTTACGTGTAGCATGTCCAACAGCTCTGGGTTTGACATGGCCTTATATGTTAAGCAGAGATCACCTCGGAGTAGATGATATGCGACAGAGTATAGCTGGAATTTTAAAAGGCGGTCCACATAGGGCATCTGCTTTAGGCCTGTGATTCTTTTAGTGAGGTATTTCTGCAGCCTTTCCAGTTGTTGCAGATGTCTTGAGAGGTACATACCAAATGGGGTGCTGTATTCAATAATGGGTCTAATTAGGGATGAGTACAGTGAGACAATGACCTCCTTTTTTCTGGATGAAAATCCCTTAGTGATGAGATGTGCCACATAGAAGGATTTCCTGACTGTTGTGGCGATGTGGTTATTGAAGGTGAGACCGCTGTCCACCTGTGTCCCTAACTCTCTTATCACACGTTCGGTGTTTAGTGTACTGCAACCTATGTGGTAATTCATGGGTACATATTTTTTCCCAAAGGGGATAACTATACATTTCTTGGCATTGAGCTTGAGCCCATGGCTCTGGCACCAAGCATCTGTTTCTGTAAGGCCCTTTTGTAGAATATCAACATCATTTGGGGATTCAATAATGGCTCCCAGTTTGCAGTCATCTGCGAACATTGTTAGCTAGAGTCCCATAGTGTTGGCCTGTACTTCAGAGAAGTAGATGCCAAACAAGAGTGGTCCCAGGACTGAACCCTGAGGTACGCCACTTGTCACTTGTCTGGAGCTGGATTTGGAGTCAGCTACTTTTACAGTGTGGGTTCTGTCAGTAAGCCAGTTGGCAACCCATCGAGTGACGTAGGGATTAATGCCCAGCTTAGTAAGTTTATCTATGATTCCAGAGTGGGGAATGGTGTCAAAGGCCTTGGCAAGGTCCAGATAGGCTGTGTGGACTGCCTTACCCTCATCCACGGCTCTGGAGACTAATTCAAAGAAGTCAATCAGGTTCAGGAGACAAGATCGGCCTTCACAAACCCAAACTGGGTGGGGTCCAGTGTTTGAAGGTTGCCAATGTTTTCGTTTATAAGTTCCATGATAATACGTTCCATGGCCTTGCAGATCAGGCTCGTCGGACTGATGGGGCGGTAGTTCCTGGGATCCAAGGTGGATCCCCCTTGTGGAGTGGGATAACTGTAGCTGTGCGCCACTCAGTGGGCATGAAGCCTGAAGTGAGGGTATGATTAAACATGACACTTAGGTGAGGTGCCAGTTCATTTTGTAGTTCATGTAGTACACAGCCCGGGATGTCATCTGGTCTCATGGATGCTGCATTCTTAGTTTTGGAGAGTGCATTTTTACCTGTGTGGCCATTATTACCGGAATTTGGCAATCTTCTGGTATTGAGATGGGCCATTTAGGGGATGAGAGGGGGGTGAAGTTAGCACTGAATCGATCTGCAAGGATATTGGCAGTATCCTTGGGATCAGTATATTTAATGCCATTCTGTTGTAGCTCAGAGCAGATCTGAGCATTGCCATTTAGATTCTTGACATAGTTATAGAATGCCTTGTGGTTGTCTTTGGAATAATTGGCAATTTTATTTTCGTAACTAGCTTTGGAGGATTTTATGAGGGATCTCAGCTTCTTACCGAGGCTGGTAAGGGAGTTTTTGCATCCTGGGATTTTCCTCTTTTCTGCAACAGTTTCTTCCTTTTGTTGTAAACTTTGTTTATGGCAGGGGACCACCAGATCGGCTTCCTTTTTTTGGAGGAGAGCATCTTGGTTCTATTTGGGATGGCACGATTCATGCATGAGTGGATGTGCTCATACAGTGCCTTAGTGTAGGACTCAGCAGTCGAACTTTCAGTTCCCGACTGCATGGGTGCCATGAAGTTTGTAACTTCTGACTTGAGTAGCATGAAGTTGGCTTTGGAGAAGTTTTTTATGGAGGTTTCCTTACTGGGGGGTGAGGGTGGGATGTGGATGTTAAGGGTGATTAGCTTATGGTCTGACCTGACCAATAAGGGGGTGACCATAGATGTGGAGCATCGATTTCCCATGTTGATAATGACCAGGTCTAGGATATTGGAGCCCTTGGTGGGACTATGGATTAGTTTATCCAGGGCATTGGAATTTATGAATTCCAAGAACCGTTGGGCAAAGGTGTTGGTACATGAGTAGTTTTCCCAGTTAATGGCAGGGTAGTTGAAATCACCCAGTATTAGGGTGTTTGGTTGTACATTAATATTTTCCAGTATGTTTAGAAATGTGTAGTGAGAATCTTGGGGCATGGTGGAGATCTGTAGCAAGCTACAATTTGGATTGCAGTCTTACCTAGTGTTAGTTGCACCTGGAGAACTTCAGATGCATTTTGTTGGGCAACTAATCTGGTGGTGTGAATATCCTTGGTGAATATGGATACTCCACCACTTTTAGTGTTTCGATCCTAGTTTGGTGACCGAAAAGTGTGGCAAGAATTGTAGCTTGGTATTGCAGGGGTGCTCTATGGAGCCTTGAACAAGATCTCAGTTACTGCACAGATATCGATGTTCTCCATTTTTAGGAGTGCCTCGAGAGAGTACATTTTGAGGTTTAGACTTCTAGCATTGAGTAGCATTACCTTCAGATTTTCCATGCTTGTACCTGTTACGGTGGTGGTTTTGTCCTTTGAACTTTGCCTAAAAAAGACACTATAGGGGTGGCAACAGCCTTAGCCAGTAACCTAAATCCCAGGGGTGACAGGTGCAGACCATCTCTGGCAAAGCATTGTGGTCTGTCGATCATGTAGCCCCAGGCAGACAGATACTGGATCCCCTTTGAATGACACCAGAAGCTTAGCCAATTGTTGAAGTCAATCATTTTGTCCTTATATTGTGGTATCATTCTGGGCGAAGGCAGGATGCTACTCAGGGCTAGGGTCATACCTGCCTGGACCACATGATCCAAGAGCTCTTCCATGTCTCTTTTCATGTAGTCCAGGGAGGTACATCTCAAGTCATTCATTCCAACATGGACAATGACAGAGTCATATTTGTACTTGTTGTGGAGTGACTTGAGTGCATGAGTTATGTGGCGGATCCCGGCACCCGACAGGCAGCTGACTGTAATTTTCTCCTTGTTCAGCCTGGTGAGTGGGACATCAGTGTGCCTGACTATAGAGTCACCTATAACTAAACTGTTAAGTACATTGTCTTGCCTTAGGGGCTGTTGCTGGGTAGCACACTGGTGTTGTGAGCTATAAGACACTTTGGTTGTGATTGGTGTTTGTTTGCGTTTCAGCTTCAGAGGTCCTTGTTGCTTGGGCAGGTTACAGTTAAGGGTCTCCGCATATGTGGATTTAGTGTTGCTATGTGTGGGTGTTGGTGGTGTGAGTTTAGAAGGTCTATGTGTTGCTTGAGGTGTAGTGCGGGTGTTAACCTTCTCCTCTTGACTGTCTAGCACAATCTTGGGTGGAGAGAGCTTTGCTTCCAGTTTGGCTATGTAAGTGCATCTCTCACAGGTTGTAGTGTTGGGTGGTAGGAGAAGAGGGTTGTCTGTGTACATGAGGCAATTGCGGCATTGCCGCAGTATGCCCAGATTCACCAGGACAGGGGAAATCACCGGAAGCTGACCCTTGGACATGCCTGGTTTGGTGCTTTTTTTTTTGAAAAGTACAGGAGCTGTTTTCCCTTACCTTAGCAAGGTACTTTGCAATTATAGGCTGTTTAGTGCCTATGATTAATTTCTCCTTATTAATATGGAGAGTTGAGTGCTTATATCAGTTTAAGGCTTCCTAGTGCTTTCCATCAGGTATTAGAGCAAGTGCTAGTCACAGGGATGCTTAAAGGTAAGATGAAAAAAAATGGTTTATCCTAAACACTGCAGTGTGCACTAGAAAAGTTAGATGTGAAGGTAGGTAACTTAAGTTTTACCTGTCCAAAAAGTTAAGTTTTAGTGGAGAGTCACTATTTTTAAAACAGCAAGATAGATTGAAAGGGGTGATCACTTTTGTATTCCGGTACTATGGAATACAGTAGAATGGCCAGTAAATTTAAATAGTTGAAAGGGAGTGATTTCACAAAATGATAATTTTGTGCTTACTCACACAAGCCAGTGAAAGCAGAGAGGAAATGAGATATATGGTCAAATTAACATAAGGGGCAGGCAACTACAAAGACAGTGGTATTTAAGAACATGACAGTGACGGGGGGGGGGGGGGGTAAGGAAAAAATTCTGCCTGACTCACAAGAGACAGAGCTGTGGTGTCTTTTAAAGTTTTAATATGCAGTTAAAAGCAGAATATAAGTAAAACACAAGGTAAAGAAAACAAATCACAGTATTCAAAATATAAAAAGGCAATAAACTAATACAAAATACAAAAAATAAAAAGCAAACTAACCTTTCCTTCACAGTAAAGTGTAGTAGAGTCTGGGTGAGCCTTTCTAATAAAGTCATATTAGTTTTGAGGTTAAAGGACTGAGGGTATGTTCATATAGGAGTTTGATCAATTGTAATCCTATTAGCAGATCTGCTCTTTGGTTAACTCGGAACCAGACTGCCTTGTTTTACAGTGGTGTTCATTTCTTAAGGAGTGTGTAACAAATCTGCATACTTTGTTGTCTAGTGTTAGAACTGCAGTAACATTTTTAGTAGTGGCTGTTGATATAACAGGGATGCTGAATTCAAATTGAGGGAGGATGATCCCTTTCTCTATTGCAGATCTGGTGGACTGTGAGAGAAAAAGGGATAGTTTTTGTATGCAGAAATGTAGGAGATCCTTTTCTTTACATGTACAGTATTATCAAGATGCATGAGTGAGAGGTCTAACCAGGGACCAAGATACTTGAAAGAAGAGAGTTGCTGTAAGGGATGGTTATTGTGATCATAAACTGTTAACATGTTCTTGAATCTGCTGAGTTTTTGTTTAGTACCAAAAGGCATGGATTAAGTTTTGTATGTATGTACGTATTTATTATGGTGTTTTAGTAGTAATTTACTGATTGAGGTGATTGAAGTCAAATTGTAGATCTTGCTGTAAGGTAGTTAGGGAGTGGTTGGAGTGATATAAGTCTATGTCATTTATGTGTAATAGGATAGGAAGTTATGAAGATTAAGTGGAAGTTTACTGATGTATATAGAGAACAGAAGAGAGCAAGAATTAATCCTTGACATACACCTTTGAGTAGTGGAGAGGAGAGACAGAGAGAAAGAAAAACAGGATTTATAATTCACTTAGAAATGGTGGTTAGTCAGATAACTTTAGAATTGAGGGATGACAGCAGGGCTAATTCTTAGTTCTGAAAGGTGGTTTATTACAGAGGAGACTTAGTGAAAACAAAGGTTCTGGTGAGGTCTATGAAAACGTTTTCACTAATAACTCCCAAATCATACTACCTATTCATTAAATTCCTTTCTTTAACAGATAAGCAAGAAAGCACCAATGTCTCATTTTTGCAGCATTACCCTCATCTTCATCTTAGCTTCTATTGGTACATAATCCAGTACACTTATCTGATGGGTCTTAAAGCTTTCAGTGAAATACACAAGCTCCTGTGAAACATAATGTCTATCTAGCCTTGCCCAAGTATTGTATCTTGGAGAATATTATGTAAAGTCTGAGTTCCTGGTACTACATTAACATCTTCCATACTAAATATTCTCATATACGTCTTCAGAAATCTATTGTATTTTTCATATTTCCCCTTCCTAGTTCTTCTTGATATATACTCACTATTTCAGATTAGGTTTCACTCCCCAATCATAAATAATATACCCTGCTGAAAACTTATCATTTCCCCCTAAAATCTCCTAAAGTCCATAACAGCAGTTTAAGGTGAAAGATAAGTACATGTGGGCCTAATCCTGCTCCTCCTCTACTAAAATCCTCTTACTACCACAAATCCACCATTACTGGCCTTTTTTCCTCTTCTATGACAACTGGGCCCCTCTCGCAATCAATATTACTACTTCATTCAACCTTTGTACCTGACATTCTGCTCATGGCTGGCCTGACACATAGGTGAACTAGACAGTTGACTAGGGTGCCATTTAATTAGGGGCATACAAGAATAAAAGAAGACAAAAAATAAATAAATAAAATAAATTAATAAATAAATAAAACATGCTTTCTGGAAGCCTGCCAAGCTCTGTGGAACAGACATGCCCTTTAAGTATTTCATTTCAGAGCTTTCAACTCATTCCCACCCACAAGCTACTCAATAAATCAAAATTTGCTGTGTAACTCATTGGTGGAAGTCTGAGCAGAAAGCCCAGAATTTTTTGAAGTTTATATTGGAAAGAATGGGTGCCATTTTGTACCTAGTGTTGCACTGATGCTTGACATCACAGGAAGATTAGCCAACCAGATTGTGAGGTGTCTCTGCAGCTCCAAATGGAACTGGTTGCATTCTCCCATTAAGTTAGTCCTGTTTCCTGTCAATCTGAGCCAAAGCAGAAGGAATATGCATTGAATCTAAATTATTTACTTCTTTTGTAGGGTCAAGCCAGAGAGTGTGTGGGAATGTGCATGACTCAAAAAAGGTGGATATTCCAATTTACATTGGTACAATCTACAACTGGTGCACCACATAACATATTGTATTTCTTTGTTTTTTCACCTAGATCTGCTATGACCAAAAAAAAGTTAAAAACTGGTAAGCTTTTATTTTAGCATGCATTTTTAGAGATATAAATGTTGAAATGCAAATGTCTATCTGTCATTATTTATTCAATGCAACTGTTAAACATTGTCCAGAAGTCCAATATATTTACGAAGAGCATATAAAAAGCCAGAACCATTCTGCAAAACTAGGAATGGTTAAGAGGTATGTTTGTAATGAAATGCTCTGAAGCCTACCTGTGTTCTGACTCAAACTGGGCACTATATTTTGGTAATTGGTTATCGTTTTTATGGTCTTTGGTTCATTTTTATTAATTTATTGATGGCTTTTTAATATATAGGTTCATAGGTTCATAGGTGTGTACTAGGCTAACAGTCCTGGAGCCTATATAAGCCTAGCCCAAGAAGATTCCCTGGGATCATGCCACCCAAAGTTAGTACCCAGTGCCCCTGTCAAGAAAGGCCACTGAATTGATCGCCGGAGTGAACTTCCTATTGCCCATCCACTTGTCAAGATTTCTCTTAAAGAGGGCCAGTGAAGTGCTCTGCTTGACGTGAATGGGAAGTTTGTTCCAGAGTATGGGAAGTCTCTGGGTTAGGAACCTGCCCCTCCAGCATGTTCTGTTTATTGTGGTAATGAGGTTTAGGTCCCTGGAACGTGTGGCACAGAGGGATTGGGATTTCTTTAGGTGTAGCATATCTAGCAGCTCTGGGTCAGACATGGCTTTGTAGGTCAAGCAGAACTTGCCTCTAAGTAGGTGATAAGAGACAGAGTATAGCTGTAGTTTTTTGAGTCTGTCCATATAGCGCATGTGTCTAAGGCCTAAGATCCTCTTAGTGAGGTATTTTTGTGGCCTTTCCAGTTGTTGTAGGTGTCTAGTGAGGTACATACCAAATGGGGGATTGTATTCTATAATAGGTCTAATGAGGGATGAGTGGAGAGGGATTATGACCTCATTCTTCCTGGATGAGAAACCTTTTGTAATGAGATGTGCCACATAGAAGGACTTTCTGACTACAGTGGCAGTGTGGTTATCAAAGGAGAGGCTGCTGTCAACCTGTGTCCCCAGATCTCTAATCACACCTTCAGTGTTTAGTGGACTACTGCCTATGTGGTAGTTCATGGGCACTGAATTTTTCCCAAAGGGAATGACAATGCACTTTTTGGCATTCAGCTTAAGGCCATGGTTCTGGCACCAGTCATTGGTGTCAGTGAGGCCTTTTTGTAGAATGTCTACATCAGTTAAAGAATCAATATTGCCTCCCAGTTTGCAATCATCTGCAAACTTGGTCAGCCAGAGTCACTTTGTGTTGGCTTGAACTTCAGAGAAGTAGATGCAAACAGGAGAGGACCTAGGACTGATCCCTGTGGGACACCACTTGTAACTGGTCGGTAGTCAGATTTGGAGTCTGCTACTTTTACAGTGTGGATTCTATCAGTGAGCCAGTTGGCAACCCATCTTATGACAAAGGGGTTTATGCCTAGTTTAGTGAGTCTATCTATGATTCCTGAGTGAGGGGTGCTGTCAAAGGCCTTGGCAAGATCTAGGTAGTCTGTGTGAACTACCTTGCCCTCATCCACAGCTCTGGTGACAGACTCAAAGAAGTCTATCAGGCTGAGCAGGCATGATCTGCCTTTCACAAACCCAAACTGAGTGGGGTCCAGAGTTTGAACATTCCTATGTCCTTATTTATAAGGTCCATGATGATGCGCTCCATAGCCTTACATATCAGACTCATCAGACTAATGGGGCATTAGTTCCCAGGGTTTGTAGTCGCTCCCCCTTTGTGGAGTGGGATGACTGTAGCAGTGCCTCATTCAGAAGGAACAAAGCCTGAAATGAGGCTGTGAATGAACAGGGTACTCAGGTGTGGTGCCAGTTCACTTTGTAATTCATGTAGAACACAGCCAGGGATATTATCAGGTCCCATGGAAGCTGTATTCTTGGCTTTGGACAGTGCAGTGTTTACCTGTGTAGCCATGATAATAGGGACATGGCATTTCTCAGGTATTGTGATATGCCCTTTAGGGAGTGAAAAGGGGGTAAAGTTCTCACTGAACCTATCAGCCAATATGTTGGCAATATCAGTTTGTTCTGTATATGTGTTGCCATTGTGCTGTAACTCAGAGCAGATCTGAGTATTGCCATGTAGATTTTTGACATAACTATAGAATGTCTTGTGGTTACCTTTAGAATCTGCAGCAATTTTGTTTTCATAGCTAGCTTTATAGGATTTGATGATGGATCTCAGTTTTTTGCTGAGGCTAACAAGGGAGTTTTTTCCAGTCTTGGGAATTCACCCTTTTCTGCAACAGTTTTTTTCCTTCTGTTGTAGAGTTTGTTTATGGTGGGGGACCACCAGATTGGCTTCCTTTTTTTGGAGGAGAGCATCTTGGTTCTGTCTGGTTTGGCCCATTCCATGCACTTGTGTATGTGCTCATACAGTGCATTGGTGTATGATTCAGCAGTCATGCACCTATTTTCCATTTGCATGGGTGTCGTGAAGTTAGTCACCTCTGTTTTTAGAAGCCCAAATTTGGCTTTGGAGAAGTTTTTTATAGTGGTTTCCTTTGGGGGTGAGGGTGGGATGTGGATATCCATGGTGATTAGCTTGTGGTCAGATCTGACCAGTGAGGAGTTGATTACTGGTGTAGAGCAACGGTCACCCATGTTACTAATGACCAGGTCAAGGATGTTTCTACCCCTGGCGGGGGTAAGAATGAGTTGGTCCAGGGCACTGGAATTAATTCATTTCAGAAAACGTTGAGCAAGTGTGTTGGTGCATAGGTAATTTTCCCAGTTAATGGAGGGGTAGTTAGAGTCTCCCAGTATAAGGGTATTAGGTTGTACCCTAATATTTTCCAGTGTGTTTAGGAATGTGGAGTTGGAGTCTTGGGACATGGTGGGGGATCTATAGCAGGCTACAACTTGGATTGCAGTTTTACCCAGTGTTAGTTGTACCTGAAGTATCTCTGATGCTTTATGTTGGGCTACTAGTCTGGAGATGTGCATATCCTTTATGAATATGGAGACACAACTGCCTTTAGTGCTTCAGTCCAGGTTTAGGGCTGACATTTGTTTAATAACTAAGGGCCTGAAATGACATAAGGAATTAGGCAGATATTAGTAATAATAATGTGGAGCTCCTGAGATGCTTTTGTTTACATAGTGTGTGTGCGTGTGTGTGTGTGTGTGTGTGTGTGTGTGTGTGTGTGTGTGCGAAAAAATATATATATATATATATATATATATATATATATATATATATATATATATATATATATATATATATATATAAATATACAACTCGTAGAAAGAGAAAACTACATTTAGAGGAGGGCTTTACTTAGACATTTTTGTCAGGCTATTTTGCTCTTATTGTATGCACAATATTAGCAGTTGTATAACTAGTTTTCCCTGCAAACTGTTTTATGCTATATCATGGTTTCAAATGAATGCTTCTATGATGCTGGAGAACATCTCACTACTACCTGGTATCTAACTACCATCATACTGCAGATATTGGTTAGCAAGAAATATAATATTTTTACATATATTATACAAATATATCTGGCAGTGTCGACATAGAAGCACGGTGGAACAGCATCTCACTACTCGGCACACAGGTCAGGAATGACTGCTGCCCCAAATACCATGGTCTGTTAGCAAGGAAGTGTAATTCTTTTTATTCCAAATTATGAACATGTGACGTATTAAGATTTATGTTAATAACATGACCCTTTTTTTGCAGAGACCATTTTATTATTTAATCATGCATTTACTTCATGATTTTTTTTTTGTATTTTATTCTCCTTTATAAACTGGGGATGCACAAGCCAGTGTATTTCTTTGTGCCGGTCCCAAGCCCGGATAAATGGGGAGGGTTACGTCAGGAAGGGCATCCAGCGTAAAACTTTGCCAAATCTTTTCATGCAGTCACCAGTTAATATTTCCATACCAGATTGGTCAAGGCCCGTGTTAACAACGACTGCCACCAGTACTATTAGCCAACA
Organism: Protopterus annectens; assembly: GCF_019279795.1. Taxonomy (NCBI): domain Eukaryota; kingdom Metazoa; phylum Chordata; order Ceratodontiformes; family Protopteridae; genus Protopterus; species Protopterus annectens. Next base: position 596,607,578 of record NC_056726.1, read on the forward strand.
GGGTGCTGGCGGAAATTGGGCTACCATTGGCCGAAGGAGGAGAAGAGGTGGAAGGCATGGCCGAAGGCAGGAAGAGAGGAGAAAGGCTAGGACTGTGGTAGAGAGGGTCGGAACTTTGAATGTTGGCAGTATGACTGGTATAAGGAGAGAGCTAGCTGATATGATGGACAGAAGGAAGGTTGGTATACTGTATGTGCAAGAGACCAGATGGAAGAGGAGTAAGGCTAGGTGTATCGGAGGTGGGTTCAAATTGTTTTATCATGGTGTGGATGGGAGGAGAAATGGCGTAGGAGTTATTCTGAAGGAACAGTATGCGAACAGTGTTTTGGAGGTCAACATGTTATATACCTAGCCCTGTGTAATACATGTATGAATTACTATGTAGGGAAAACTGATAGACATTTGAAAAATAGAATATACGATCATTTATACTGTATTAGAAAATCAGATACAAACAATGCTCTATCAAGACATCTTATGAATAATACAAGTTGTACAGGGTTTAAGTTTGCCATATTGGAAGTAGTGAGATCAAACCCACGAGGGGGCAATATAAAGGCAATAGTGAGTGACAAAGAGGTGAGGTGGCAGATTAGATTAAATGCTGGAGTGCCACCAGGGCTTAATGAAGTGATCCCTACAAAACCTCTGGTAAGAGTCTAGATAACATCTATGGCATAATTTATAATTTAGGACTTATATGACATTCTATAATTATACCAGTACACACATAATAAAACATATATTGATACAGGATACAACAGAAGGTGGTGTCATATATGTATTTTTATTAATATTTATCATCTATCATTTTCCATTATTGATATTTATTACATTTGGCCACAAGAATGTTTTGTTTTATGTCTTTCCAACAGTTCATTAGTTTGTATAATAATATACATAAGACATTGTCAGTTTGTATATGTATTTTTTGCCCTTAGAACAAGATAATAATGTTTACAATCTTTACCTAGTTATGGTATTTTCATATGGATAAAATATGACCATTTACATATGATATGGACATGGTTAGAATATATATGAAGTTTTTTAACTTTATGGTAATTTATTTTACCAAAAACATGATGTGTATAGTAAAGAATTCTTAATCAGTGTTTTTAATCAATATATTTTTTAATTGAATTATTGATGAATCAATTGGGGTTTTAGGCGGGAAAGTTTTGTATTTAATGAATGTGAGGGCATTGTAATGCTGTTCTGATGAAGTCCATATGTTTTTGGATGAAAGCGCTCAACAACTGCTGGTTATTTGTACAATAAAATACGTGAGCTGTATTTGGATCCTTGCCTGGATTTTTTCTTTGCTGGTTTCCAGTTGGTTTCGTTTTACTTTGCTGAAATCCAGGAACTTTTTAACAAAAAGTGTTTTGGAGGTGAAAAGGGTGTCGGATAGAGTGATGTTTATGAAGCTGGAAATTGATGGTGTAATGATTAATGTTGTTAGTGCATATGCTCCACAAGTTGGGTGTGCAATGGATGAGAAAGAAAAATTTTGGAGTGAATTGGATGAAGTGGTGATGACTGTACCCAAGGGTGAGAGAGTGGTGATTGGAGCAGATTTAAATGGGCATGTTGGTGAAGGAAACAGTGGGGATGAGGAAGTGATGGGTAGGTATGGTGTTAAACAAAGGAATGCAGAAGGTCAGATGGTAGTGAATTTTGCGAAAAGGATGGATATGGCTGTGGTGAATACGTATTTTAACAAGAGGGAGGAGCACATGGTGACATACAAGAGTGGAGGAAGATGCACACAGGTGGATTATATCTTATGTAGGAGGGCCAGTTTGAAGGAGATTGGAGACTGTAAAGTGGTGGCTGGAGAAAGTGTAGTTAGGCAGCATAGGATGGTGGTTTGTAGGATGACGTTGGTGATCAAGAAGAGGAGGAGGAGTGTGAGGGCAGCACCAAGGATCAAATGGTGGAAATTGAAAAAGGGTAATTGTGAGGTGGAGTTCAGGGATGAGTTAAGACAGGCACTGTGTGGCAGTGAAGAGTTACCAAATAGCTGGGTAACTACAGCAGAGCTAGTAAGGGAGACGGCTAGAAAGGTGCTTGGTATCACATCCGGACAGAGGAAGGATGACAAGGAGACATGGTGGTGGAATGAGGAAGTACAGAAGAGTATACAGGCAAAGAGGTTGGCAAAGAAGAAGTGGGATTGTCAGAGAGATGAAGAAAGTAGATAGGAGTATAAGGAGATGAGGTGCATGGCAAAGAGAGAGGTGGCAAAGGCTAAGGATAAGGCATATGAAGAGTTGTATGAAAGGTTGGACACTAAGGAGGGAGAAAAGGACCTGTACCGATTGACTAGACAGAGGGACCGAGCTAGGAAAGATGTGCAGCAGGTAAAGGTGATAAAGGATAATGAGGGAAACATACTCACAAGTGAGGAGAGTGTGTTGAGGAGATGGAATGAGTACTTTGAGGGGTTGAGGAATGAAGAGAATGAGAGGGAGAGAAGGTTGGATGATGTAGGGATAGTGACTCATGAAGTACAATGGATTAGCAAGGAGAAAGTAAGGATAGCTATGAAGAGAATGAAGAATGGAAAGGCTGTTGGCCCAGATGACATACCTGTGGAAGCATGGGGGTGTTTAGGTGAAATGGCAGTGGAGTTTTTAACCAGATTGTTTAATGAAATCTTGGAAAGTGAGAGGATGTCTGAGGAATGGAGCAAAAGTGTTTTGGTACCGATTTTTAAGAATAAGGGTGATGTGCAGAGCTGTAGTAACTACAGAGGAATTAAATTGATCAGTCACAGCATGAAGTTATGGGAAAGAGTAGTGGAAGCTAGGTTAAGAAGGGAAGTGATGATTAGTGAACAGCAGTATGGTTTCATGCCGGGAAAGAGCACTACAGATGTGATGTTTGCTCTGAGAGTGTTGATGGAGAAGTACAGAGAATGTCAGAAGGAGTTGCATTGTGTTTTTGTAGACTTGGAGAAAGCATATGACAGGGTGCCTAGAGAGGAGTTGTGGTATTGTATGAGGAAGTCAGGAGTGTTAGAGAAGTATGTAAGAGTGGTACAGGATATGTACGAGGGTAGTGTGACAGCGGTGAGGTCTGCGGTGGGAGTGACGGATGCGTTTAAGGTGGAGGTGGGGTTACATCAAGGATCAGCTGTGAGCCCTTTCTTATTTGCAATGGTGATGGACAGGTTGGCAGATGAAATCAGACAGGAGTCCCCATGGACTATGATGTTTGCAGATGACATTGTGATCTGCAGTGAGAGTGGGGAACAGGTGGAGGAGACCCTGGAGAGGTGGAGATATGCTCTAGAGAGAAGAGGAATGAAGGTCAGCTGGACTAAGACAGAATATATGTGTGTGAATGAGAGGGAGGATAGAGGAATGGTGAGGCTGCAAGGAGTAGAGGTGGCAAAGGTGGATGAGTTTAAATACTTGGGGTCAATAGTTCAGAGTAACGGTGAGTGTGGAAGAGAGGTGAAGAAGAGAGTACAGGCAGGATGGAGTGGGTGGAGAAGAGTGTCAGGAGTGATTTGTGACAGACGAGTACCAGTAAGAGTGAAAGGGAAGGTCTACAAGAGGGTAGTGAGACCAGCTATGTTATATGGGTTGGAGACAGTGGCATTGACAAAAAAGCAGGAGTTTGAGCTGGATGTGGCAGAGTTAAAGATGTTAAGATTTGCACTGGGTGTGACGAGGGTGGACAGGATTAGGAATAAGTATATTAGAGGGTCAACCCAGGTTGGAAGGTTTGGAGACAAAGCCAGAGTGGCAAGATTACATTGGTTTGGACATGTGCTGAGAAGGGATGCGGAGTATATTGGGAAAAAGATGTTAAGGATGAAGCTACCAGGTAACAGGAAAAGAGGAAGGCCTAAGATAAGGTTTATGGATGTAGTGAGAGAGGACATGCAGGTGGCTGGTGTGACAGAGCAAGATGCAGAGGACAGGAAGAAATGGAAACAGGTGATCCGCTGTGGTGACCTCTAATGGGAACAGCCGAAAGAAGATGATGATAAGCATAGGAATACTGGATTAATTCTGGACTTCAGGTGTGTGCACACATACACACAATCATTTCACAGGACAGCTCAGCACACAGGTCAATAATATTTACTGACTCAAATACAGTGATTATTAAGCAAGAAAGAATGAATTATTTTTGCCAAATTATACATATGTGCTCTGTTAATATTTCTGTTAATATTGTGACCCAGGTGGAGTATATATGGTACTTCATTGTATCAAATGAAAGCTTAAATAATGCTGCAAAAGCTGACACTGATATATCCTGATCCTGTTTCTCTGCTATAAATATGCAGATATTTAAAGTTGCTCAATCAAAAAAAAATATGCATATGGGCATAAATATCATATTCTCTAAATATCTTGGGCACTGTACACTTACACACATTGTAGATCAACATTTCACATGCCCAGTCACCAGAGAACATGAAAGGCTCCTCAGACCAATGGGGTACTTAGTACCATAAAAATTCTTATGTTTGGAAATTGCATGAATATATGCCTTATATTAATAATTATATCAATAACTCTAATCAGAAGGTGATTACATGGTACTTCAGAGTATCAAATGTAAGTATACACAATGCTGGAAAAACTTTATACTGACAGTTGATATCTAACTGGCATTGCTTTGCAGATATTTACATTTATTTGTTCATTAAAATATGCGCGCGCACACACACACACACACACACACACACACACACACACACACACATATGATTACAAATCACATTTATACAAATATCTCAAAAATTAAATGACATCTGCAATTAAGGATATTAGGGCCAAGAGGTAAGAGGGGTCTGGAATTTATTGGTGAAAACTGGCAAAGGAACCAAGGTATTAGGAGCTAATAACTAGAGGGAAAGGTAATAGAATGGGAAGAGGCCAAGAATTTATTTGGACTGCAGGTTAGAGAGTGCCTTCCCTATCAAGGACTGATATCAGAGTATAGGCAAAGAGAAAGAAATAGGGAGGTCCTAAATGAAAGACCAGCACTGGTAGAGTTTTTAGTAGAATCTAGAACAGAACCTGCCTTTAAAAAAAGGAATAATTAGTAAAACAAATAAAATATTGCATGATAACTATAAGAATCAATCAGAGGAGGTTAGAAAGGATTGGGAAGAGAGATTGGATAAGCAATTCACAAAGAAACAACGGAAGGCTATATGTATGTCTTCCAAATATGCAATGAAATCTAAAAGATTTAGGATTTTTCTTGGAAATATTTACATAGATATTTTATACCCCAAGTAGACTCCAGAGAATTTTTCCTCAGGTAGACAGCAAATGTTGGGGGTATGACAGGGGAGAAAGAGGTACTTCAGAACGTATTTTCTGGGAGTGTGGTGGGTTGGCAAACTTTAAGGATTCCCTGCAGGATGAACTGTTGGAGATGCTGGGCGGGCAGTTCGGTGTGATGAGGGAGATGATTTTTCTGAGCTATGATACGGAATTAGAATTGTCTAGACATGGTAAGGCCTTGCTGTGTCTAATTATGGTGGCTACCATAAAAGCAATTACTAGAAAATGGAAATGAAAAACTAAACCAACTATATTACAAGTAGTGAATACAGTAACAGAGATAAAACAACTGGAATTGAGATCTTTAGAGAAGGGTAGGAGCAAACTACATAGGAAAAAATGGGAATTGTGAGAGAGAAAACTGGCATAGCTTGTCTAGAGACAGTGCACAGTTAAGGAACAATATATTGGAATATGTTACTGTGATCATTATGTTTCACTCTCCTGACAAGCAGACATCAGACACATATACAGATTGCTATCTTTTGGGGGATAGTGCTAAGGAGGCATGTTTATATATGCCTGACAGCAGCAGCTTGAATTATATTGCTGTGTTCTATTTGTTTTTTCAGTTTCATCCTAGTCTGACATCAGAATGGTACACAGAAGGTGGCTGTCAGGCTGTCTTTGAAAGTAGGGGTAAAAAGGCATGCTGTATACATGTGTGACAGCAGCCATTAGAAATATGATTGTGAACATTTGTTCCTTCATCCTATTGTAACACCAGAGAGATACACAAAGGTGACTAGCTTTTTCTTTCTTTTTTTCTGGGAAGGGGTGGGGTAGCATGCACTATTCTCAGATATGATTTATATATCATCACAAGTATATATCTTCTTGGTTTATTGTGAAATATTGCTTTGTCAGACAGAACTTTATTTCCTCCTTTGTAAGAAAAAAAAATAAGACATAATTATTTCCTTGCTCATGGCTTTTGTTTAGATCAAAATGTTGGAAAATTCTAAAAGGTACCTCATAGCATCTTTAACCACATGGCTTTTGCAAGCCTATGATCATTTATTGCATAATTATTACAATTTAGTTAGGGTGCACTGAAAGGATATGGGAAAAAGCAAAGTTAAAGAGTAAGACTGAATTCATTTCTTTAGACATGATTTTTGTTCATGTCATCATTGGATTACAGTGTTTGAAAAAAAGTTCTTAATTCACCTCAAAGCATCTCTAACTCCATGGGTCTTGGGATCTGGTGGCCCCCAGATTCCTAGCTTAATCCAGCTATTTCCTCCATAGTTATAAATCTGAAAGCTAAAACTGAATTTCTTTCCTTAGTCAAGATTTTTGTTTAGGTCATCATTGGGTTAAAAGATTGAAAAAAAAAACGCTCTAAAATGCAACTCTGAACATCTAGAACCTCAAGGCTTCTGGTGCCTAGCAGTCCTTAGACACAAGGCTTAATGCAATTGTTTCCTGCAGGTGTAGTCTTGGTCAGTTAGGGTCTGTTGAATAGAAACTGCAAGAAAAAAACAGCCAAGATTTTTGTGACCTATTTACCCTATAATTAGGACCTGTTGAAATGATGCAGGAAAAAGCAAAACTGAAAAATAACACTGAAATGTTTGTTTCCTTAATTATGACATTTGTTTTAGTTCGGGTCCTTCCCTGGATCAAAAGATTAAAATAAAACATTCTAAAGTGCACCTCAAAGTATTGAGAACCCTTGTGGGTTTTGGTGACCTAGCTGCCCTCAGATCCCATGTTAATGCAATTATTTCTTTCAGTTGCAGTCTGTGTCTCTTGAAAGGATGCATGGAAAAAGCAAAGTTGAAAAGTAACACTGAATTTCCTTCCTTGACCAGGATTATTGTTCATTCCATTACTGGATGAAAAGGTTGTTTACAAAAAAACTTTGAAAGCAACTCAGTGCATCTAGAACTCCCACAGCTTTTGGGGACCCAACAACCTCAGATCCCTGGCTTAATTCACTTATTTCCTCTACCGTCATTCCAGTGCAGTCCTAGTCAATTGGGACAGGTTGAAAGGATGCAGGAAAAGTCAAGTTGAAAAATAAGACTGAATTTTTTCAGACCATCATTTGATCAAACAGGTTGCTAAGAAAAATGAAATTTACTCAGGGCATCTAGGATCCCAGTGGCTTCTGGAGGCCTACTGGCATCCAGAACCTTGGATTAATGCAGTTATTTTCTCCACAGTTATCAGAGTACAGTTGTGCCTAGTTATATGTTGAATGAATGCAGAAAAAACATGAAAGAGTAAGCCAAACTGTGAGAAAATGAAAAAAAAGTAATCTAGGTGGTGAGGGGAATATATCATGACAGCACCAGGTGATGCCCATGGGGGGATGCAGTGAAGGCCTTTGCCTACACTGCCAGATCAGCTAAGGCCAGCCTTGATTCTGCTGAATGTTCACCCTGACATCCTTTCTTTGTCAAATTCACATGCTCATTTCTATCCAAATGCATCATCTATAACATTGTTAATTCCACACTACACTTCTTAATGTAACTCAGTACTCTTTGCTTTTTTAAATTTCTAACTGTAAGGCCATTTACATTCCATGATGATATTGATAAACCAGCCATCCTGAAAAAAGCTTTTACTCCCACATATTATACATGCTAGTTCTTTTGAATGTATTTTCCATCTTGCTGATTACATGCACACTCTAATGACTGGCAGACTGATCTTAAATGTATTTTTTTAGTTCTCATCACTACTTGAACTACTGCCACATTTTCTAGACTTTTTGCTTCAACAAAAATGTCAGGAAATGCAGAACAAAATAAATGTCAAAAAATCCATTTTAATTCACAGCAAACATAAAACGATATACACTTTCCAAAAGGGAAATCTAACCCTCTAAATAGAGCAACTGTACCAAATCAATGGCTGTACCCACAGGTAATACTTATTCTAAAGTTAAGGTGTCATGCTAATGCAGATGTTAGAACCTGCATACATAGATTGACATCTGGTCTTATCTCTACTCCCCTCTCACACGTGAAAAAGTACTTGCATGCTTTCAGTAAACATTAGCTTTTAGCCTTAAGAACAAAGTATACAGACTATCCTTACGTAAATAAATTAAACATTGCTATTATATTTAATACATTAAAGTACTAATGTATTAAAACTGCTGAGGAGGAAATTACTTGTATAACTATTCATTTCTCACAATTTCAAACATCATTTCCTACTTTATTTTTTTTGTTTTATTGTTAATGAACTGCTTGCCAGTATCCCTTTAAAAGTTAATTGCCTTGTATCTCAAACATTCTATTGAGAATACACTCTATCACTGAACTGCTTGCCAATATCCCTTTAAAAGTTTATTACATTGTACTTTTCATATTTCTCTGAGAACACACTTTTCAGATTTCTCATGATTAATCACCTGCACTTACAGGCTGATTGTCTTCAGCTAAAAGCAGGTGCCAATGGAGAAACAGCTAGTTATTTTCCAAATGTAATAAAGACATATCATTTTTTCATGTTTTTCATTATTTCTCTGTTTTTTATGTCTTTTAGCTTAAAAACTTAAGTATAACTTAAAGTAAGAACAATAATCCAGACAATCACCAAGAAATCATATTTTAATTTTATATATAATATGGTCAATACACGTTTGTATCTAGTTTAGAAGATCAAGTCCATAGAACACTGACTGGCTAAATATTGAGTCAGAAACATCGAAAGCTAGGACACTGAACTGACAAAAACTAAATTAATTTTTTTTTGCAGCTCCCCCACATCCTCTGTTAATTATATATATCAACTCCAAGAATGCACTACAGGAATAAAAGGCCAATTCTCTGATACTGGCAGTTCCGCAATCTCAAATAACAAAATTCCCATTCACTTCCCTGTTTCAGTGTTCTGGCTTTTGATGTTTTCAGCTCAATGACTGGCTAAGTTGATGTTTTGTACAATTGGTCTTCTGAACAAGACTGATCTACATTTACATTTAATCCAGCTGCTCAATAGCACATTATATTAGCTTTAACTTGCTTCTTTCAGCTTTTCTTATCTTGTTACAGTGTAAAACGTGGATACATTTTAACTTAGAAAAAGTTCTTTCTTACTTAAATATCACTGGCATATACAACAGTCACTGATTAAATTTCTCCTACCTTGCATTTAAAATATTTCTGTCTGCATGGTATACAGAAATACTTTACAAAATAGCATACAGCTCATATCAGGAAATGTTTAAACATTAACAATATCAACAAAAAATGTTTTACTTAACAGTTACTTCTTAAGCCCATCCATTGTTCTTCTAAACATTTAATGACATAAAGAGAACATTATGCTTTATAGCCCTCCCATCACTTTAGCACAGTCAATAAACTTCCAGTCTTTTTCATACACTTCTTTTTGCAAATCCACATTTTATGCCTAAACTAGCAGGATTGAAAGCTTACAGTTATCTTACTTACTCACTAATTCAAATACAGATCCCTTTACTTAATTATGTTATTCCTCAGCTTATCCTCTATTCTTCTTCTCCTATTGAGCTATCTCTCATCTTATCATGACTATAATAGTTCTCAACACATCTCCAACTTTGTCCCAACCACCTGATCATACTTCCTCCCTATACTTTGCACATATCGCACCAAACCTAAAGATGCCCCTCACCTTTACTCCAAATATAGACTGATTAACTCCATTTCAACTCAAACCAAAACAAAATTAAGTGGGAAAAAACTCTCAAAAAAACAACTACCAATTATTCCCCAATATACTAAAATCCTTCTAGGAAGAGACACTCAACTGAATCCTGGCCCCCACCTATCACAATGGACAGCAAGACAATGCTCTGCCACACACTACTCTAACCCCACAACAATCAATCCCCAACCCTAATAATTTAAACTTTTGCTGCCATAAATGTTATAAGTATAAGAAATAAAACTGCTGAATTATATGCCTGGATTACTCAACATAAGCCTGATATTCTCACTGAAAATAAAACTTGGCTCAAACCCAGCATATACAACTCTGAAATTACACTTTTTGGTTATAATATCATCTATAATGACTGTATAAAGAGAAAAGGTGGCAATATTGCTTTAATATTTCCCAACAACCATATTTCCCCTTACAATAAACCAATACCAAAATTCAGTTAATCAGAGCTTCTTATTATTTTCCTGAAAATAAACAATTATAAACAAATATGTATTACTGCCCTTTACCTCCCTCCTGGTGACAATACAGTTATACTGGAAGATATCCTACATTGGATATCCATAACAATTCCACAAGAAAAAAATTCTACTGGGTTGTATAAAAGTCAGTTCGTTGGACATAAACTCTAAATACCCTACATCTAGCTTGAACACCTATAGCTTCTCAAAACTAATAGCCCCACACATTATAACAAGACATCAAATTCCCTATTAGACTGGATTCTAGTATCAGACCTTAACAAATACACCACCACAGGTACAATGTCAGACTTTCTCAGTGCATCTCCTGATCTATACAACCAGACAACTCACTTATCTAATTAAGCAGCATATTTATAAAACAATGCACAACCTTTCCAGGTTTAGCCTAAAAATGTTCATTACTGCCGTATCATCTATTAATTGCAACTTTCTAAAAATCCTTCCTTTAGATGATGCTGTAAATTAATTCACTACAACTTTCCTGAATATCCTAAATAGCCTCTGAGAAGGAAGACACTAAAAACAAACAATGCAGTTTGGGTGGTGTATATTAGTTCGCCAAAATTTATTTTCAGCGAACACCTATTCATTGACCCCTATTCAGCAAAAATCACTTTTGCAATTCGCTGAATTTTCCAAGGGCAATGAAGTAGTTGGCCAACTACACAACTTTGCCCTTTACCCAACAGTAGTGCAATCTCTGAGTTGGTATATATAGTTGGGGGTGCGGGGGAATCCAAAGCCACCCCCACTTTGGTGGGTTTGATTTAGTTAGTTGTGGGTCCATTGTGCTGTGTGGCAATTGTTTCATTACCCTTGGAAAATTCAGTGAATTGCGGAAGTGATTTTCGCTGAATAGGGGTTGATGAATAGGTGCTCGCTGAAAATAAATTTTGGCGAACTAATACAGACCCCAATTTGGCTATCCAAAAAGAGTACAATGCTAATGCAGGATAGACAAAAACCATGGAAAGAATGTCAAAAATATAAAACACCACAATATCTTGAAAGCTTCAGAATGCTTTGCAATTGTACTAAAATGCAAATAAATTAAGACAAAAATATACTTCAATAACTCAAAATAATAGCAAACAGAACCCTAAAAAAATCTGGACAGCCAATAAAGAAATTCTGCATCCAGGCCAAAAATTCAACCTTAACCCTCTCCCAATAACTCACCACTCAAAACCACAATACAATTTAATTCCTATTTCATAGACAGTATGGCATCTCTAATCAAGAATTCACCAACATCTAATCTTAACCCAGCTCAACTGCTGTGTATTACTACAAACACTTTCACTTTCAAACCTGTGCCTATATCCTGAATAAAACTACTCTTAAACAAACTCAAACCATGCTCTACTTCAGCTGAGTACCTTCCAAGCGAGTATCTTAAAATAGCAGCTGACAACACTGCTTATCCTACCTCAATCCTTATAAATAGGTCAGTCCAGGAATCTTATGCTCCCTCTCACAAAGCAGGAAATTCAACAGTCATTACTAACTTTAGACCTATTACAATCTTATCTGCCCTCTCTGAAATACTTGAAAAATGTATTCAAAAACAATTGCTACATTGTCTTCTGCAGGAAGAACTCCTATCCCCACACAAAATAGCTTCTGTCCTTCCCATAGTACCAGCACTGCACTTCTAACCTATATAGATACTGTCAATAAAGCTAGAGTTAACGGCAAACTAGTCTCCTCATCTTTAGAATTGTCTAAACCCTTTGACACAGTTTATCACTGGCAACTTCTTCTTCCCTCATTAGGTCTCTGTCAGCCTACCCTTCTATCGTTCAGAATTTACCTATCCAATAGACATCAGTCAGTAAAGTGGCACTCTATCCTCTCTCTATAACTTCCAATCACCAACGATATACAACAAGGCTGTATCCTTGGTCCCCCCACCCTTTAACATTCTCACCAACACCCTCTACACATCTACACAACAGGCCTCCCTAATACAGTACACAGATGAATCCACACTCATTTGTACATTTGACAACATAGCACACCTCCACAAAATTACTCAGGAAGCTTTAACAACCACTGAAACATGGATGTGTAACTCAGAACTCATGCTCAACCCTAAAAAAAAAAAAAACTACTTTTCCCCCAAGTCCCTCTCTCATGAAAAAACAAAATTTAAAGTAATCCCTCTTGATAATACAACCACAAAAGTCACTTCTCATGGCAAATTACTAGGGTTGATAGTGGATGATAATCTTAAATGTGACCTGCATATACAAAATTGCATAAGAAAAACTCATAAAAAATGAGGGATGCTTTACAAAGTCAAAAAACTTTCTTATTGACGCAACTAAAACTACACTTGCCACTACTTATCTACTCCCCACACTTCCTTATGGCGTTCCCATCATTACTAACTTCCAGGCATCACAAAAATCAAAATTTGAACAAAGGTATAACAAAAATGTAAAATTTGCAAATACCCCTTTCAGAACACACCACTGTATAGCACTAAAAAGCCTAAATTGGTTAGAACTACCCTATCAACAAACATATACACAAGCTATTACTACCTATAAAATTACCCAGCAACTATCTGTTTGTCTAGCACTAAATAACATTCTACATAACTATGTTCCCAGTCAGTCATTATAATCCAATGTCCAAAATTTGTACACCAGTCTGCTGGGCATTGTCTATACTCGCAACATCTTGCTAAGGCCCGGAACTCCTTACCTGTATCGATCAGATAAATGATCTCCCTCCCATCCTTCAAAGCGATTCTGATTCCTGTCACAGAGACTCCCCATGCTTTAGAAAAAAATTCCAAATTACATCAGGCAGTGCCCCTCACTAACACTCTTCAAGAGAAACCTTGACGAGTGGATGGGTAACAGAAAATACACCCCTGGGATCACTTCATTGGCTCTGCTTGACAGAGGATCAGTTAATTAATCAATGGGGTGGCGAAAGCCGACACACTCTGGCTAGGCTTATAAATGCCCTCGGGCAGATAGCCTAGTACCTACCTATGAAAGATTTCTTAGCCAAAGACTGCCTCTATTCTTGCTCAACATCAGGATAAACTATATCCCTAAATATGAACAAGCACCTATTCATACCTTACATCTCCTTACTCTTCCTTCTTTACTCACTTCCTTACTTCTATCAGTTTCTCTCCCTTGGCTTTCTCTCTTAAATATACCATAAGACTGCTTTTTTCCTTACTTACTATTGCAATTAATGTTTGCATTATAATTACCTTTAATCTCTCTGTAAATTGTCTAAAACTTCTCTAAATATTAAATCTTCATCATATAGCTTATATCTATTTTTAACCAATGTTTTCATATTATGTCTAATTGGTTACAATTATTTAAATTGCAGGTGCTTTTGTATTATTTTTGACTTTATATATTCGTCCAGTGTCTCACTTACTTTAAATACATCTGACTACATCTAATTTATTTTTCTCTAAATTCCTGGAAGTCATCTCTTGTACTAAAGTAGAAACTTGAACTATTTGCTGAAGGGCTGCAAGGTTCTTTCCAGCCAAAGCTTCTTTCATATTCTTTTCTACTTCATTTTTGCTTACTTTCTTTCCAGTTTCTTCTTTGCTGGCATTCAGAGAGTGTAATTACTAGTGAGTAACTGAATTTTACCCAAACTAATAGCTTTTACTGGAGTTTTTTTTAACAATTGCTCAGTTTGCACAATGGAAGAGCTCTAACTAACAAGCTACTCAATTAGCAGCCATGTTGGAAGTCCTGGTTATTTTATACCATTGGATATTCTGAAGCTGTTAAGGTAGTTAGCAGCTTCTGGCCACTTTATTCCTGCCATGGGTTTCCAAATCTATTCCTCTGGGATCTTTTGGTTTTGTTAATCAAGTTTTGGTCTCTTGTTTCAGTCTACCTTACTATCTGTTGGAGAGTAATAATATTGGTGTAAGCTTCTTGATGTTAATCCTATTGG